>NW_010290358.1:0-37097 GCF_000700745.2 Antrostomus carolinensis | reverse complement strand
TCTTCTTTAACATCTTCATCAATGACCTGGACATTAGGAGAGGAGTCCACTCTCAGCAAGTTTGCTGATGATATGAGGTTGGGAGGAGTGGCTGAGACACCAGAAGGCTGTGCTGCCATTCAACGAGACCTGGACACACTGAAGAGTTGGGTGGAAAGGAACCTGATGAGGTTCAACAAGAGCAAGTGCAGAGTCCTTCACCTGGGGAGGAATAACCGCATGCACCAGTACAGGTTAGGGGCTGACCTGCTGGAGAGGAGCTCTGTGGAAAAGGACCTGGGTGTGCTGGTGGACAGCAGGCTGGCCATGAGACAGCAGTGTGTCCTTGTGGCCAGGAAGGCCAACAGTATCCTGGGGAGCGTGGCCAGCAGGATGAGGGAGGTTCTCCTCCCCCTCTACTCTGCCCTGGTGAGGCCCTATCTGGAGTACTGCGTCCAGTTCTGGGCTCCTCATTTCAAGAGGGACAGGGATCTACTGGAGAGAGTCCAGTGGAGGACCACAAAGATGATGAGGGGCCTGGAGCATCTGCCTTACGAGGAGAGGCTGAGAGAGCTGGGACACTTCAGCCTGGAGAAGAGAAGACTGAGAGGGGATCTTATCAATGTCTATAAATACCTGAAGTGTGGGGGCCAAATGGATGGTGCCGGGCTCTTTTTGGTGGTGCCCAGTGACAGGACAAGGGGCAGTGGGCAAAAGCCGGAACACTGGAAGTTCCAGACAAGCTGAAGGAAAAAGTTATTTATTTATTTATTTACTCCTTCTCTGGAGATATTCAAAACCCACCTGGATGCAGTCCTGTGCAACCTGCTGTAGGGAACTGGCTTTGGCAGGGATGTTGGACTGGAGGATGTCCAGAGGCCCTTTCCAACCCCTACCCTCTATGATTCTGTAATTTAACTGAAAATAAACCTCTATGGGGTTTAACAGTGTTGCTGTTTTTCTCCTATCATCACACAACCATATGTAAAAAGCACTGCATTTTGTCAGTTTTCAGTGAGGAGTGCATAGAAATGTTTTAAAAAATGGATTGAGTGACATCACTCTGAGACCAGGGCATGACACATGCATATGCATCCATGCAAAAACCATTCTGTATTTGTTTATTAAGTTATTTTTAACATTAATGTCAAAAGCATTTAAATGTACAAGAATTAGAATTTAAAATTTGCAGCCTCTCTAAGGGTTTTACACAGAGTAGAACCAAGTCAACCAGGTATTACCAAGTAATAGTCTTCTTATGGAACTTTCCATTATCTTTTATTCATTATATAGCCAAAAGCTATGAAGGTGGCTTTGATAGCCATCTACTAGCTCCTAAAGAGCCTAAGGTACAAAGAAATTGGGAGAAAGTTTATGAGAGTTAAAACTGCAATAAGCAGATGTAATATAAAGCAAATTAGCAAAGAAAAATATACATTTATATGTTAAGAAAATGTAACACATTGGCTTACTGGACTGTGAAATATGTGCCTTCTGTTGGTGGAGTTATGGAGTTACTCTCATTTGCTTGAGTCATTTAAAATATGAATGAAAAAAGCTCTGGAGAGGCTACAAAGAAAATGTTGTACAAGACAGACCAAGCAAGCCAATTTAAATGTGAGTTTGGTTTTTTTGTTTGTTTTTTTTCCCTTTCATCCATATTGTTCTATTGCATTAGAAACAAATGATAAAAATGTAAATGATACACATAAATCATAAACATTTGAATGCACTGAAGCTTTACTAGTTACCAAAATTGGTTTGATATTCCATTTCCAATTTGTGGAAAAGCATTTATAAATCAGCCCATAATTAGACACAAACACTTGATAACTGTAAAATACAGTTGACTATATAGAAAATATACTGCCAACTAATTTTAATGCTTTATTATATATAAAAATGAAAACATTAAGTTATATATGTTAATAATAACCTCTACAGTATACAACAGATTAAGTATTGAAGATTTAGTTACCATAAATATTGCTTATAAATAGAAAAGGCTCTTCTTTACAAAGGCTTACCTATAAAAACTTATTTTCAGAAAATTTTTCAGTTACTTCAGTTTTTTCCCCCTAATTAGGGCAACAGAGCAAATCTTGATGCCATAAGCAAAAGCTTGGTAATTTTGCTCTCTTCATACTAACAAAGAGGATTTGTGTTTACCCCCTGCATTGACGAGGTTGACGGTTATCTGCCACGCAGACTACATGAGGTCTTGCAATTTAGCTAATCTGTCATGTGCAGAGACACAGTACATGCCTAATCCCATTTTCATGTGTCAAAAGATGTTTTGCTGTTGTAACTACAGAGGGTGGTTGAAGAAATCACTGCTTAAGTAGTCGTGCTACTTTGCTCACCCAGCAGAGGAATCATAGCTCACAATTCACATTGCTTCTGCTTCTGTAGATGAAAAACATCTTCATAAAACTCACTGCGTGATACAACTTCTTAGACAATTCACCTACTCCTGCTTAAAATTTATAAGGGTGTTTTGATGACTAAATAAATGTTTGTTCATCATATACTGATATAAATTATGCATCAGGCACTGTAGTTCATCTGCTACGAAATACAGGCTGCCATGGGTGCATCACTCCAAAATTCCAGTTTGTGCTGGTAACTCTGCTTAGGCTTTTGGACATTCAGCTGACAGGTAGTATGACATATTTTTTTCTTTTATAATAATGACCTCACGTAACAGCTACATCTCAGTGCCACCATGAAGCAGTAAAGCAAGAAAGACCAAATTTGCACAAAAACTGTCTTTCTACCTGGGAACTCAGCCAAACCCATTTATAATCAAGTACTTAAATATATTAATGGTTTTAACCATATAAGCAGTTCCCTTGAAATAAAAGTAAATACATAAGTAGAGGAGGTAACCATGAACTTCACTGTTCTCATAATCAAATGTCAACCTTAACTCCCTAACTAGTTTCCCCTACCGCACATACATCCATGTAATAAGCAAACAGGGAAGCAATTAAGTCCTTTTCCCCATGGTATGTAGTGATGCAAAAGGGAGATTGGTCAGTGTTACTTTTTAAAAATATTTTACAGTAGTGGTATTTTAATATTTATAGCAAGTGCTCACAGAACACAGCAACCAGAAGGGTATGTAAATAGGTAAAGACTTGAGCTTTTGTAAATCCTAAAGGAGGTTAGGAAAAAAGTTGCCCAGCCTCAAAAATTAAACCATAAAAGTAATTAGTATATAGCTACACAGCTACGGTCTGGTTGTGGTATATGGTTACCATTAAGTTAGTACAGTATACAATGCTGTACTCAGTGCCAACTTTATTAGCTGGTACACAGAAAAAAGGCAACTGCTAAATCAACTTGTGTCTTACAGTGTAAACCCCTAGAAACAGAGGGTAACTAGAGGGCTATGTTAGAATTAATCTTAGTGCTTGCTTTACTTTTTTATTTTGCATATTTGGCCAGACTAAAACCATACACAAAATAGTACATTTGTACAAAGATTATAAAAAACTACCTGTTGTCCTACAGTGTAAGCAAAACTTTGCTATGAACTAGAAATGAAATTGAAAAAGCAGAAAAGAGTGATTTTTCAAAATACCATTTTACATAACAAGTGTTAAAGAAGTGTTTCCCCAGAAGTCCATACTAAGAACAAAGCTAAGCTATGGACAAAATCTTACAGAATGGTTTGTTGTACTTTATACAGGACTCTTAAGAAGAAATTTCAACACAGACAACAATTAATTAATGCTGAATACACCTGTATTCTAAATAAATTCTATAAGTGCCCAAGAAAGGCCCTGTGACATTTCAGCTATTTCAACATCTTTTATTCAATGCATACCAACAGCAAAAACCAAACCAAACCAACGAAAACCCCAAAATCTTCAGAACAAGGATGCAAAAAGTTACTACTGGAAACTGAAAGGCATGCAGCATGTTTGGCTTTGTCCTGGCTGGAAACCTCTCATTAAAATATTAAAAAATACCCATTTCAGAGATGGATTGTGAAAGTGGTAGTAGCCACTGGTTTTAACCCTGTGCTCTTAAGAAATAGCCCCTGTGGACCAAGCTATTAAAACAAGATTTGCTCTATTTTTACTTGTCTGAGGACACTTTGACAGAACTTTTCTTTGCATTATTTTGCATAGAAGTAATTTCCATCATTACCACAGACACAATTTGATTGCAAATGAACTGACTGACTTTGATCCCCAAGAAAATCATGGAGCCAATTTTCCTGGAAGCCACATCTGAAGGACACAAAAATGACTGGGAACAGTCAGCGCAGATCTACCATGTGCAAGCCAAGTCTTGTCAACATCATTGCCTTTCTGTGATGGAATGACTGACTCTGCAGACAATAATTTTTTTGCATCAGGAGGGTACTGAGAAGATGTACTATAGACTCATAAAGATGACTGCTTCCTTTTCCAGTACAAAGATGGAAACATTGTTGTGTCAGGGTAACAAAAACAACAAAAATTACCCGAATACCTTAAAACAGGAGCAAAAAATAAACAAGAAAATGTAAATACAATCTTTTCAAAACAGATAATGGGGTTTGAGCTTACTTAAACAACATGTATCTAACCTACGAAAGCTGCTACTCCAAGTTGCTATTGCACTCAGGAAAAACCCACCTTATATCACCTATTAAATATATATTTATTAACATCCAACTGTAACCTACTATATATATTATAATATATATAATTATATGTATATAATATGCATAGATCTAATTCATAATATTGTAATAACTTCTTAACTGTTTCCTATTATTTCACACTTATGATGAATGAGTTGGGTTTGGCAAGAAGAAATGAAAATCAGGATGTTGAGATGCTGATTGTCAAAAAACCCAAAATTTTAGTTAGTTCTTAGTCACATGGGACTGTAAGAAGGTGCAGAGACAGAAAAAGTTTTCACAGCAAGGGAATTTAGTCTTTTCAATTGTGGGATCAGCCAAGATAAAAGAGTGCTTCTATGGAGAATGACAGAAAATAAACCTAAATGATGTGGGAACATACCCTTTTGCAAATATACCTTTGTCCTTCTTGCCTATGGACTCTAGCTGATGTATTCTTCTGATTAATAAATACTGACTTTGAAATGGCTGCTTGATGGTCTGCAAATACTTGCTGAGACAAAGGATGACATCTGTGACAGAGGTCTATACTCAATTTGTCACACAGGGGAAATGTTGAAAACCGAGGTCCTAAGCTGAAGAACAAGAGAATTGTGCATTTTGCCCTTTCAAAAAGGAGGACTCATAAATATATTAATTTGAAAGCCTACACATCAAAAAGACATAAGACTGAAGGACAGAGAACATCTAATAAATGCATGAAATCATGTTACTTCCGTGTAATACACTAAAGAATTTCACAGTGTTTGATGGTGAGAAAAGAAAAATGACTACTTAAACCGTGATTTGGTATAACAACTCTTAAATTTCTATGAAATGAGCAGCAAATAGAATACAATGGATACATTTTTAGTACAGAAAATTGAATCAAATGGAGACAAAGGAGCCAAATAAATACTTAGTAGAAAACAAAAACTGCTTACAAAAATAAAATTTTAGGTATATAATCTAAAAATGGAAGAAAATGGCCCTTGAAAGTTTTTGTTTTCATTGTAAAATTCCTCATGCATAACTTTTCAGTGCTTAGCAAGAAGGTAGACGTGTGACTGTTCACCAAAACTCACAAAAAGTAACAAGCAATAAAAACAAATATACCATAGACTATGAGGTGTTACACCAGATGGACTGTTTATGCACTTCAACAAATATCTGTGGGTGGTACATTCTAACTCCCAAAAACTCACCTAATGCCTTTTTAAGATATTGATACAGTATTTACAGTTCTCTACTTTAGGAATACAGGTAATTTTTCACAAAGAATTGCATATTTATTTTTCTAACTCAGTCAGTTCATATTCACTCTCCCTACTCCATCTTCTTGCAAAATGCTAAGTGAAGACTGGAAAACTGAGGTACATGCAATAGGGTTAGAATAATTGCATAATCCTGCAAAGTCGTATGGTTAGGACCTAGGAATATGAGCTTGAGAGAACAGCACTGAACAGAATGAAAAAAATTCTGTGGACTTCAAGACACAACGGATTATCTTATAAAAGGGCAGATAGCAGTGTGAAACAGCTAGGTAAGACAGAAGGTGAGCAAACATATCAAATATAACACTTTCGGAAAGAAGAGAAGAGCAGACAAGAGAATGAAATCTAAAAAGTGAAACAAGAAAAAATTCCTATACATGTATACATAGATGTATCTATATAGCCCATGTAAATCCATGAATACATGATAACATAGAATATTAACATCTTCATTAAAACTCTTTACAGCTATGGAATATAATTTCCTGATACATTAAGTTTTCTCTGTAACTACTTTTGTGCTTTTTTTTTTTTTTTCATTTTTTCTTAAAAAATAGAAATATGTTGAAATCAAACATTGTATTTTGCTTGCCTCATGCACATTTATAATAATTTGGCTGTGCAGTGAGCTGCTAAAAATGTGAACAAACAAACCACTTCAAGGCCAAGTCTCAATATAAACCATCACACAACCTGGCTGTCAACTTTGTCTGCAAAAGACCTGTGTGTTTAATAGTGGTTCAACGGCTACTTCCCAGAGCCTCAAGTTTCATAGCTGCTATTTCAAAAAGAGGAGACTCAAGAAGACCATGAAAAGAAAGAAGAAATTATTCAGCTTCAGATAGTGGTAGAAAAGTCAAAATTAGTCTAAAACATATTGAAAAAATTAAGATATGCTTAGGCTTATATTAGAAAAGCAATCTGAAAAATAGCAGAAATAATACATTTTCTGTAGTCATGTGACTGAGATATTATTACGGCATTTCCACAGCATTAAAAAATAAGTCTGAAATACAGTACTCAGATGAAATAATTCATGCACACCATCACTGATCTTTCAACTGTTTCTTACTTTTCAGCTACTTTAATTTTATTTTGAATTTCTACCTTATTTAGCTGGAGAAAAGCAACTTTGTACACTAGTTTTACCTTCTTGCACCCACAACAGATTTTTATCTATAGAACTAACATTAATACGGCTATTATGTTTAGAAAGTTCTCTAAAGACCTAAAACTGGTGAGACCACACCTCAAACACTGTGTTCAGTTTTGGGAAGAAAAGAAAGAAGAAAGACATGGATGTGTTGGAGCATGTCCAAAGAAGGGCAACAAAGCTGAGGAGAGACTGAGGGAACTGGGGTTGTTTAGTCTGGAGAAAAAGAAGCTGAAGGGAGACCTTATTGCTCTCTACAACTACCTGAAAGGAGGTTGTAGTGAGGTGGGTGTTGGTCTCTTTTTTCCAAGTAGCAAGTAGTAGCACAAGACGAAATGGCCTCAAGTTGTGCCAGGGGAGGTTTAGATTGGATATTAGGAAAAATTGGTCCACCAAAATGGTTGTCAAGCATTGGAACAGGCTGCCCAGGGAAGTGGTTGAGTCACCATCTCTGTAGGTATTTAAAAGACATGTATACATGGTACTTAGGGACATTGTTTACTGGTAATGCTAGGTTAACAGTTGGACTTGATGATCTTAAATTTCTTTTCCAACCTAAATGATACTATGATTGTGTATCAAGCACTGCATTGTGAGCCAGCTGAGGGAGGTGATCATCCCACTCTACTCTGCACTGGTGTGGCCCCACCTCAAGTACTAGAGGCAGTTTTGGGTGTATAAAAAGGATATAAAGCTACTGGAGAGTGTCCAGAGGAGGCCACTAAATTGGTGAAGGGCTTAGAGGGGAAACTGTATGAGGAGGGACTGAGGTTGCTTGGAATGTTCAGACTGGAGGAGACTGAAAGGAGACCCCATCGCAGTCTATAGCTTCCTGACAAGTGGAAGAGCAGGGGCAGGTGCTGATCTCTTTTCTCTGGTGACCAACGATAGGACCAGAGGAAATGGCAGGAAGATGTGCCAGGGAAGGTTTAGGTTGGGCATTAGCAAAAGGTTCTTCAGCCAGAGGGTGGTGGAGCACCGGAACAGGCTCCCCAGGGAGGTGGTCATGGCACCAAGCCTGGCAATATTCAAAAGCTCGACTTGATGATCCTTGTGGGTCCTTTCCACCTCACAACATTCTATGATTCTATGATTCAAAAGCATTTGGACAGCTACAGCTATGGGACAACATAGTGCTTCCCAAACTGAATCTGACCATCAGCGACATTTTTTTGAAAACAGTCATCAGCCAATGTGATTATGCAGGATACAAATACAGTGGGAACAACATTGTTTCTATTTCCACTGCTGATGGGGGAAAACTAAGCAGGACAGGAGAGGGTATGAAGCTAGGATATGGTAGGGTTATATGAATACAGGCAGTGATTGTTTTACAACTTTAAGCTTGTGCAGACTTCTTATCAAATTATGCCTGAGTACATTTATACATGAATGTTCAAGATAGCTCCGGGAATACCATTTGCCGTTAAAGGTTTTGCAGGGATCAGCAGAAGTACAAGCACTGCATTTTGTCAATGCAAGCTGAATCTTCACAAAGACAGGAGGCTAGACACCCATGGAAGAACATGCAAAGAGGATTCATGCAATGAATTCAAGGTACAGATTAACCTTCCTGATGTGTAGTAATACATAATAGAATTAAATGTGTATTTGCCAAAATATATTTAAGCCATTGTTAAGATGTAACTCTACGTCACTTTTTTATAAAAAGTAAAATAAGATTGAAACACATGCTTTTTTTTTTTTTTTTTTTTTTTTTTTAATCAGCTAGATGAAGAATTGCCATGCATACAGACAACACTAGTTCAAAAGATAAAAATTATTTTACTTTGATGAACCCTGGAATTTATATAATACTTTTATTAAAATTGCTGACTTAAAGTATATTACTGAAAGTATCTTTTAGCTCCTTAAAGATATCCAAACAGGAAAACAAAATTTGATGCAGTGGGCTGACAGACTGCTGTGACTATTTCCTATTGTAATGATTGCTGCTTAGGTCTCAAACCACAGCATGAAGTTACATACAGCATGTGCTACAACAAATCTATGCAATCAGGGAAGGAGAGACTGTCAGCTTCAATTTTGCATTTTCCTGTTTTTGTCAGCATGTATCACTCCACAGCTCAACACAAATTAACTTTAACACAGGATTTTGTGTATGTTAACATAACATTTAACATATTCCAATGCAGTTACATTGTTCTGCTTTGGAAAACACAGTCAGAGAAAAGTTCCATAAGTTGCTATTAATTTCATTATGACTAATGAAACTGAGGTTGTTCATATAAATCAATACAACTGGATGCTGAAAGTAAGTACAACTGACAGGGAGAAATGAAGATAATTAAAAACCTTTAAAAAGGTTCCATACTGTGAGTCAACACTATCAAGCTTGAAAAATAATGAAGGAACTACTTTCAGGGAACGCATTTTGAAGATCCTCCCTGTTAAATATCTGAAATGTGTTGTGAATATTCTAGTATGACAGATAGAGCTGAGTTTCCATGAAAAAATTGAATTTATCTGTAATTTCTTAAAGAATATTTCAGTGTAGTCATCAAACTACCTTCAAATAATGACATCTGCAAGATGTTTGTAGCTGAAGAGTTACACAAATCTTCCTTAAGATAATAACATTTCCAGCATTAATTAGCTGTCCTGTATAATGAATAGTATGAAACTTCATAAAATTCGCTGTGTAATCACCTAATGAACTCTTTAAACAATAATTAGCATGATTAAATGCAAACAAAAAAATGTTAGTTCCTAAAGGCTTGAAAAGTACTTCTTTTGTGAACTACTTCTCCAGTGTACTCCAGATTCAGGCATCTAATCTATTCCCTTAATAATAAAAGTAATTTTCATGGGAACTATACAGAAAAGCAGTTTAGCACAGTAGAACCTTTTCTGTCTGATAAAACCTGGAATTTTTAATTAACCAGACCAGAAAATATAGAAAGTTTATGCCAATTAGATAGTTTCTAATTATTAGTAGTATGCATTAATAAAATTCCAAATTTACAATATAAATAGAGTTTCAAAAAAATAAAAATACATAGCCACACTGCTTGCTAAAGTGAATGCTTATTTAAGTTGCTTAGTGGGCATTAATTTTCCTCTTGTCTGCTTAATATAAACATGGAAGTTTCTCCCCTTGTGGTGGTTTGGGTGGATTCACCCTTTTGCTTGCAGCTTGCAGCCAAACACAGCCTGCTCTATCACCCTCCCCCCCCCTCGCCCAGGGAGCAGGGGAGAGAATTTGGAAAGAAGGGCAAGGAAACTCACGGGTTGAGATAAAAACTATTTACTAATTAAAAGAAAATGATAATGATAACAACAGTGATAACAGACTGTACAAATGAGTGATACACAGTGCTCACCGCCCACTGACCGATGCCCGGCCTGTGCCAGCTAACGATCCCGGAGCCGAGAGGGTCCCGAACCGAAACCCCGGAAGAGTGAGCCCGAGCGATCCCCGAGAGAAGTGCCCTGTCTTCCGGTCATCCCTGGTTAATATACTGACATGACGTGATATGATCTGGAATATTTCATTGGCACAACCAGATGCCAGTTTTGGGTTTTGCTCCTCACTGCGCTTCCCCCTCCCAGTCCTAATGCAGCTGTGAAACAGACAAACTGTGGCCTTGAGCTGCAGTAACTAAAAACATTGGTATTTTATCAACATTCTTCTCATGATAAGTCTGAACTGAAACACTGAAAGTAAAATACTGCTATTCTAATTACTAAAAGGAAAATTAACTCTACCCTAGCAAAACCAGGACACCCCTTTATGATGTTATTTAAGAATCTAATACCTTACCTAATAACTTCATTCAGGACACTTCATTAAAAGAAACTAAAAACTGAAATAAAAATTCAAGTTTTTAATGAAGCTTTTTTAAAAAAGAAAAAAATTGGCTAGATGAAGAATTGACATACGCATAGATAACACTAATTTAGAAGACAAAAATTATTGCACTTTTCTATCAGGTACTAATTTTTCCAAAAAGTAGAATGCTTTAATACTGGAAAAGACACTCTACTTGCAAATTTGGAGTATAAAGTCAACCAAAGCTGTATACTGGGAGCTACGTGGTTCAGTAATAAAAGTCTATTTATGTGTCAGCTCTTTCTTTACTTTACAGTTTGTGTTGTCATGGCAATAACAATTTTTGATACACAACGTATTAAATTTTCTTTATGCAGGTCTGAAAATCATAATAAATGCATGTTTGCCATAAATGATAGGCAATGTCTATGAGTGTTATCTGTGACAAAGCTTGGGAGGAAGAAAAAGGTTAAGCAAAAGTCATCTTAGTGATTATAATGACAGTCATATAGAAACACATCAGATAACCACTGGAAGTTTAAGGTTCTGGTATCTTTACTCATTAAAAAAGTTTAATCCTTACAGTCTAAAAATGGTGCTATGAAAAATCTATTTGATTTATATTTGTGTCTTTAGGAGAAATATTTGTTTCATTTCATTTCAGGAAAGTCCTTCCCTTCAGTAGTGATATCATTCAGATACATGAGTCTACAATCTTGTTTTGTTTTCTGTAAGAACAACCTGTCCGGGAAGGCTGTTTTATTATCAGCTAAAATTCTTTAAAAATTAATCAATTTTTTGCCATGGGAAATGGCAAAAATTGAAACATTCAAACATTATTTAATTGAAGAGTGGTATACATGGAATCTTGTTAGTGAGTTGCAGGTATTTATCTGTAGTACATCTGTAGCAGTTTTGAAGTTTTTCTTCATGTGCAAAGCAGTCACACAGGCTGAAGAAAAACATTTGCTCTTTTCTGCTGTAAGAATAATTCCTTTTAGCATTATTTATACTTTTGAACATGAATTTTAGATTTTTATGAGTAAGAATACGGTGAATCATTCTCTGTTTAGTAATCCAGAAGGATAAGCACTTGTAGTATTAGCATAACAGTGACCATGCAAGTGAAAGTTGAACTGCTATTAACTGAAATTTCCAAATATATAATCTCAGCAGATAAATCCACTCTTCTTTGGCTCGTCCTATGACAGCTTTTGCAGTGACTGTACTGCTCTATGGTTCCATTACAGACCACTTGGGTGACAGGGCCCCAGTCCTAGTTAAACATTCTGGGCCAATAAATTCCAAGTCTATGCATGTGTAAAGGCAATTTTCTTGTAGGAGATATGTTGGTAAGTTATTTCCAAACTTATATCTAATTTGCATGCTACTGAAATTCCAAAACTTTTACTGTTTAATTGGATTGTATGTTCATATCTAATGACCAGGCGTGAAGGAGACAGAAAGAAAAGGTCAATATAATGACATTAAACTCAAATCCATAGTTCCTCT
This sequence comes from Antrostomus carolinensis, assembly GCF_000700745.2. Lineage (NCBI taxonomy): Eukaryota > Metazoa > Chordata > Aves > Caprimulgiformes > Caprimulgidae > Antrostomus > Antrostomus carolinensis. Next base: position 24,768 of record NW_010290358.1, on the reverse strand, counting down.
TTTCTTCAACAGTAAGAGGAGAAAAAGAAAACAAACTCATCAAGGCATTAAAAAAGTATTTTTTCCTTTGCTCTCTACTAGCCATAAGTTTCCATGAACATTACTCAGAAATATCAAAAGTGCTGCTACAGATAATTTTCAACACTGAACACAACTTTGTGCATGTAGTGTAGAAAAGTAATTTTAATCCTTGCAATAGATCAATACCTTGGTTTTTCTTAGCTGTGAGCATTTCTTTTATTCTGGGTGTCTTTTGTTCTACTATATTTCAGACAATATGTCCCAAAATGTGAAATGGACTTCCACCACATTTTGTTGTTATTGCCTTTTGCCTCACTTCTCTCTGTCTTCAATCTTACTGATGGTAATTGTTAAAAAAAAAAAGTTTAAACTCTTTTCATCCAAAATAGTACTGGTGCCAGAACTCTGTGCTTACTGCTGTAAATCTCTATCCCTTGTACTTAAACTTTTTGGATGTTCAAAAAACCATGATGCTGCATAGAACCTACCTTGTAAAATCCATTATTAGCTAGGACATCAGTCAGGACACTGCTAGGTAACAGTATCTTCTGATAAGTCTACATGTGATAGCTCTTTTTCTGGCCTTCTGAAGCCAGCCTTTTCAAATATTTTCTGCCAGTTGTTTGTTACTTTGTTTTTTCTTTCAGCTCTTTTGTTGCTCAGAGTTGCAGTCAAGAACATCATAGCTCCTACCGCATTAAGTAATTATGGAAACTGTTTCATATGTAAATTGAACAGTAAAATTCAACATGAAATCAAACCCAAAATAATGCCCAAACCCAAAAGACCAATGACCACATACAATTAGCTATTGATTTATTTCCAATGTAAGTGACACTAAAATTAGGATAACTAAAAATTATCCATACACCTACTTTTTAATTTACTTTGGCAAATAAATTATGTCTGCAAATTTGTTAAGTTGCAGAAGCATACAGGAAATGAGTAAGATGTCATTGAAATGCTAGCAACATATATGAGAGGCATATGGAGTAGTTATCTTTCAAGAATGTTAAACTGAACAGAAGCCATAATCCCCTTTCACAGCACTTCACAACACAGCCACATTAAAAATCTAGAAAACTAAAGCTGCTTCAGTAAAGCAAGCCTTATCTTGGAGGGGGAAAAAAAAAAAATTACTTGTTCACGTGCAGAAAAAGTTTCATACATGTACAGCAGCTACCTTTCACTAGTGGTGGGAGACACAAACTCCTTTATGGTTGATGATCATCACTTACCCACTAATCTTTTTTGCCATCAAACTGCTGTAAGCAGAAGAAATCAGTGGACTCATTTCTTCCTTGCTGTTGGCCTATTACTATTCAAAGTGTCACCGAAATCAGGAATAAACTTCTTAACACCAATGTAGTCTTAAGAAGCAGGCACTTCTTTATTGCAGCGCTGGATGCACAAGGGATCGCTCCACCTATCGTGCATACCTGTCAGCGCACGGAGTAAAGTTTATATTATACAAAATCATACATAATCATTATATTTCATCAGAAATATCATGCATATTCAATACAATTCCTAGAAATCATTATCATAAAACCCCGCCTCGCCGTGCATGCCCACTGAGTCTTGAAATGAGTCAAAGGGCTTCTTTTGAGACCACCACGGACCACCGACTCAAAAGAAAAGACCCTCCAATGACCTTGTCCCAAGGACTTGGCTCAACAGGCTCTTCTTCACATCTCAGTGGTCAATAAAACAAAGACTTTTCAAGCTTTCATGGGCATTAGAGTAATAAATTTCAATCCTTGCAACACTACGACATAGATGCATTGTTTCTGATTCTGCTATTGAGTTAATGATTAGAGCAGGCCTAGGACTTTACAGACCCTTCTCATTATGGCCTTTATGCTTCTCTAGTTCCAAGCTAACAATCCTAACTCAGACATTTGCTTTATGATTTTATTTCATAATCAAACCCAATTCTTCTGCTTAGTTTTTATTATTTCATCTGAATACTTGCAACAAAAGGATGATAGATCCATGATGAAGAAGGTAAGAAAAAGAGAAAAGAAAGCTAGGTGGAGGTTTGAAGATGTCAGTTTGCCTACTCTTCTATTTTCCAGGTTCCAAAGACTTTAGTCACTTCCATAGCCCCTAAGAAGACAGAAAATTCCAACAAATGCAAAGAAAATTCCAAACTGCAAGACCTCTTTTTCAGTCTTCTAAACTTCAGTTCAAGTGATGAAAAAGACACTTTCACTTAACAGTTTCAGTGAAAAATGCCCCAGCTCACCCATCTTCTTGTTTTCTTTGAAATGGAGTTCATTTCTGACTGATTATATTGGAAAATGGCATTAACACATACCATTAATAAAACTTATATTCCTTTACTGAAAATCTTTCATTGAGATGACACAGTAGGAATTTAGTCTTAAATTGTAATTACAGATAAATCAGCAACTCATGGTCCCTTTTTGTCTAAGAATTAATTTAATTTTCCATGCAAATCAAATTGTTTTAAATAAATATTCCCTTTCTGGGATGTTTATGTAAATAGAAAGTAACCTTCCCTTCCATTCCCACCTCAAAAAGATGAACAAAATAAAATAGATTCCATTTTCTTGACAAAAATTACTCTGAAAGTTACAAGAATGGTAGATTAATTAAAAGGAGACAAGTCATAACTTTGTCATAACCAGATGGCCCCTGTAAGGGTTGAAAAATAGTACAGAAAGCAACAGACTTGTTTATTAATACAATCATGTTCAAGTATATCTTGTTGCGTATCAAGTTATATCTTGGTTGAAATTTCAAACTCAGTAAAGGAAAAGCAGAAGTCTGAATTACAGCAGGTAAACATTCCCTTTAACTTTCTAATAGCCAGAGGTGGCAGCATAACACAAACAGAATATAGTTTGAAAACAGCCAAGATGATTAAGAGTTTCAATAGAATTACAATGTAAATCTGTCATAAAAAATATTTTTGCTTATAATGCAAAGTTTTCTTCATATTTTTCAAATGCAACACCAAACTAATCCATATTTCTATAATACCACTCAATTTATGACTGCATTATTTGGTTAAGAAGAATGAGCATAGATTAGTTTTTTGATGGTATAATGCAGTGGTTTTCAAACAGTGTTCTGTGAACTGTTGGAATCTGCAATACTACACAGAAGACTCAAATACGACATATAGTAATCTATACATATTCCTAGAATGTCCACATTTCCATTAGAAAATTTTTAGAGATCCACAAATTAAAAGAAGCCTGAACATCACTAGTATGAATCAACAGGTACATTGATGTAGGTATCTTTAAAAGAAAAGTGCATCTATATTTTGTATAAGTGCATCAGAGGACTGGAAGAGTTTGTTGACAATTTATTGTCACATTTAAAGCAGCAAATACACCATATTATACATATCAAAGATGCTTAATTTTAAACAAAAGCATGCATTTATTAAATGCACAAATGTATAAATATACTAACCAAATCTGTATGGACATCTTAAAAAGATTAAAAACGCACCCAAAGAATCAATTGCTTCATCACTTGGCACAGAAGTTCTGAAACTTTAAAAGAAACACTCCCTGTCCCCAAGCTATCCACAGACACTCCTTCTTTAAAAAGACTCAATAGAAAGATACAAATGTGAACATAACACTTACGAAGACAGACACTCTATAGTTCATTGGAAGATTAAAGTCCAGGATCCTGAGACATTGAATGAAATAATCTACAGTCTTCTACAATGAGATAACTTTGTCTGTTCTAGTTGTTGGAAGTTAGCCATTGAACTAAATTTAACTTATAGGCCAGAACATGCCTAGAGAAATTATCTGGAACAAAATCATAAAAGGTCTTACAGTAAAATCGACACATTGAATGCAGTTAAAAACTACCTAAAAACTAGAACATGCTCTGGAGTATATCTAAAATTCTGTCGAGAATCTATTGAAGCAGCAGGCAGCAATACTGTGTTCTAGACAAAATTTTACAACAGTTTCAGACACACAATCACGAAAAGCACACTGCCTTAATATGCTCTCAATTCAATAGATGAAGGCAAGAGTTAGTGGCATGGAGACTACAGCCAGGAAGAAAAAATTGGTATCTCCTCACCAAACATAATTCCTGCTTGTCTATTTCTATTAAATCATTTCAAAGCAGAGAACAACTGAAAAAAAAATCATATATGGGATGCTTTATCAGCAAATGTTAAGTATCATCTGTTATAAAACCAATTATCTAGGTGCTGCTTCTAAACTAATGACTTTGCTGAAAATGATCCCTTTTACATACTGTAAGTTGACAGCTATGTAGGCAGCTCTCTGCATACCTCTGTCGATATTATACACCTGAATTAGAAAGGAATTTCTTCTTCCATCTCAATTGAAAATGAAAACTTGACTTGAATTGTTTGGGTTCCATTATAAACCAAAACATAACCTTCTTCCTGTCTGAGTAAAGGAAAACATTGGAATAGCTTAAAGAAGGGAGTGCATTAGCCATATAAGAAGAGTTACTTTATTATGTTAACCAGTCCTTGGACTTCAGTGGAAAAAACCCCTAGATTTCTATCTGTTTCGTGTTGTTTACTCTAAATACCCCAAAAGTGTCAAACACTACTGGGAGTGAAAAAAACCCCCAGCTATTTAAGCCTTATGTTAATGGGTTTGCTGCTCAGTTTTAGAAAATACAGTCATGTAGCCGTAATGTTTTTAATAAGTACTGTTAAAAGAAACAACTTCTTAAAATAATAGGTATTCTATATTGCAAGACTCCAGAGACAATTTTCAGAAATTAAATGCATATAATAACCTGTTCTAAATCAACTTAACTGCTCACCAGTTCAGATCAATACTACATAGGCAACCTAGTCATCTGAAACAAGTACCATATACAGCAATAAACCTTTTGCTGAGGCATATTTAGTGTACACCATAGCTAAATGTTTAACAGGCCTCCAAAGCATAATCTTCCAATGCTAGAAGATTTTGCTGCAACTTCACAGCCAAGGAAATAGCTCCACTAGGAGCTCGCTGTACAAGTTCCCTGTCTTTGAACAACTAAAAGAGATGCTTGTCAGTTCCACAGTGCCCAAACGTAGCTTTCATATTATTTCCCACCTGCCTGCATTTTCAGTAGTTAGATGATGTTCACGTCCCTAGAACACACGTTCACTGCCAACAGATTTAGAAAGTTCAGATGTAAGGCCAACTTCATTTCTGCAACTGTTCACAAACTCTATTTCTACAAGGATTGTGAACTATATAGACTAATAAATCCATTTGACGTGATTCTATTTAACCTCTGAAATCTTTTAGCTAGTGAGGCTATGCTCAGATAAACTTCACACATAATCTTAGCAAAAGTGAGTTAACCACTGTGTTAGGACACCAAAATATATTGGTGGGCATAGATAACCACATTTGCCTTAGTCATCTGCTTTTTTATTATATTTTTCCCCAGACTAGGTAGGACAAATACCAGGGTAAAAAAAGGCACTGGAAAAACAATTTAACATGATTTTTAAGCCTTTCAGTTCAATGAGATGATGTTTTCTCATGCAAAACAATAGCAAGATTTGTCTCCTTTTTTTTTGGATTTAGTAAATGTAAAATACACATTTTTTTTTTAAAATGACACTTAAATAATTTCTCTGCCATATGGGAAATACTTTAGTTCTGAAGTAAATTAACAGCTCAGATTGAATTACTACAGACCAGACATGATACAGAAGTGAAATGCTGGTCATTAGAACGATGGTGCTAGATGTATAAGTTCCACTGCAGCAACTTGCCAGCTAACACACATGCAGCATGTTCTTATCTCAACCTACAAGCCTCCTTATCCTTGACCCCAATCCTCTCGCCGATCCTCTAGGGGTCGGGGGGCAGTGGGTGAATGGCTGTTGGCTGCTAGCCAAGGGCTAGCCCAGTGAAACTCTCACATGCCCCCAGTTTGCATAATACATTATCAAGAAATCAATGCCTAGTAGTGTCCAATAAGCATGATAAGGACCACTTCAGTTAAGATACTTTCACAGAATGTTCTCTTCAAGCAACTTTACAGAGATAATAATGGCCATTTCTGTTTGGTTGAAGACTTACAGTAGCAAACAGTAATGATGTGGCCAAATGGGCAGTAGAACTGAGAGTTTAGTATTAATATATTAATATTCCCCCAGGATTTAAGAACTCATAACAAAATCTTAGTGTGTAACTAAGTTGTATTTGTGTAAAGCAATTCTGTTTGACATACTATCTTTGTGACACAAAAATGACAATTCTCCTGGCATTGATATTTTAATATGGAAATTTCCAAAAGAAATTCTACAGATGTAGTCAGACAATGGCTTCAGCTGTATTCTTCCTCAGCAAAAAGTGAAGGTTATTCCTAAAGGAAAATAATTGTTCTCTAAGTAGTACTCTACAAAATAATTGCTAGGAATTGTTACATTCTGGCTGGCAGGAGCTATTTGAATCACAGATAAACTTGCTTCAAGCAAAACATGAGAAATTTTTCATGTATGTTAAACATTTTTTTTCCTCTCTCTTACCTACAGCCAATTTTCCAGATGCACTGTAAACAGTAGCTTAGTATGGCAGCACAAGTACATTATAATAGGCATTACGAGTCATTCAGACAGACATAACTTGTAATAATCTGAAGTTTCACCCATTTCAATGGTACTATCCTAATTTTTATAACCAAGGATCTGGACCATTTTGTGGGTGCATTAAGTTACATTAAATACTGTATTTCTCTAAACCAGTACCTCAGCAGGTTACCCACACCCATGACAAATAGTAGAATATTGCTCATTATTCACAAGTAGAATATATATAAACCATCATTTCTTTCCTGAGCAGCCATTGCCACTAAAAGACTCCTCACTCTGCTTTAGGTGTATTATATCAGCTTAGGTAAACAACTTCCAGGGGACTGTAACAAACAAATAATGAAACTGAAGAAAAAATAATGTTACAGAAAATAAAATCTGAGATAACTTTCTAGGTTTCTTGAAAAGGATGATCCAACTCTCAGTGTAGTGTAAACTGCCAGACACCATAACTTGGAAGAAATACTTTAAAGCTTGGGCAGGGTACCAAGGTATATATTCTCTGCTCATAGTTGATTTCATTAAAGTGACTTCCAAAAGGGCAGTGGAAATAAAAGCAAAAAGGTCCTCAGGCAAAAAAGCGTTCAACTTTACATCTCGCATTAGAATAGATTACATATTGACTAGACCACTTGGAAACCTGTTTAATCAGGTGAATCAAGGACAGGAAGCTGATCAAAAGAGAAGCTAATGGAGAATATTTATGAAAAATAGTAGCTTATTTAAAATCAATTTGGGCTGTGGACTTTTACAAAGGCAGTTCTCATTAAGCACAGTTTGCTGATTTCTTCCTGAAACCTGCTGCTTTTCATCAAGATCCTGATTTTTCAAGACCTTTCTATACATAAAACAAAATCTTGACATTAAAAATATTTTTAATATATCCACAATGGAAGAATAAAAAGGTAGCCCACAGAATTTATTTCAAAATATATTAAAAATCATGTTATCTCTATTTTTTTTCATGAGTAGTAGTATTTTTCTAACTGTAAATGACACACCTGCACATACAGTTGTTTTCAAATGCAATCTCCTATGTCATTCAGAAAAATGCTGAAATAAAAATTCTCCTTATTGGAGAATTAAAATCTAAATATAAAATACATGTAGATCAAATCAAATTTTAGGAAGAAATTCTTTACAGAGAGGGTAATCAGGCACTGGAACGGCCTGCCCAGAGAGGTGGTGGATTCACCATCCCTGGAGGTTTTTAAAAAGAGATTGGATGTGGCCCTTAGTGCCATGATATAGTAATTGGAGTTGGATCAGGGGTTGGACTTGATGATCTTGGAGGTCTTTTCCAACCCAATCTATTCTATGATTCTATGATTCTATGATTCTATGAAATGAAGCTATTTAGACAAGACTTTGGAGGAATAAGTATTTTTTTATAAAATAGCTTTCATAGACTAGAAAAATCTTAATCTAATTAAATAATACATTCTTTTTCTTTTATTCTTTTTTGATCTGACTGCTCTAGTTGCAGACTTGAGGATTATTGTCAAATAGTTGCATTAGTTATAGAAAAATAAGCATAATAATTTACAATCAATTTTGACAGGTTCTTTTGTTAATTTGTCTTTTTGTTAATTATGCTTTTGCTCTTTCATCCTTCTATTTTATGAGTGTACATAGATTGAAACAAAAACAGAGGGAAAGAAAAAGACCAAGTGTAATGTTCAATGAAAAAATAATGAAAAATGTAACATGTGAAATGTTTCTTTAGGCCAACTGATTGCAGGGTAACTACTAAAAAGCTGATAGACACACTTCTATTTATATCTACTCAGAAGCAAGAAAATGTCAAAGAATCAGGATGAAGCTGATTTCCCTCTTGTGTATGTGCATAGCTTTTGATTATAGGCTTTTTCCTCAACTGATGAACTACTGCATGGAGTTCTGAAAATCACTTTACAAAAATAGTGCTGTATTTGGGGTCAGTACCTGTCCAACACTCAGCTATTAAGTTTCAATCGTTTGTTTTTTTTTGTTTTTTTTTTTTTTTTTTAAAAAAAAACCCCCAAAATGATAGGATTGGGTCCTCTTTATTTTGACTAGAGAGACTTTGGAAGTCTGCTTCCAGGAAGAATAAAAAATCCACATTTGATTAATCTGTGGTATTCATTCATCTTTTTTTTTTTTAATTTTCCTTTTTTCTCTGCTAAGAGGCCAAACTGAATGTTATTTTACACAATTTAAAAACTATCATTCAACTTGGAAAAGAATATCAGCTTATATAAAGGTTTTGCTACACCAGTAAATACTAGCTATACTAGTAAATACAGTAACTATCAGAAAAGATTAAAAAAATAGATAAATAACAAATACAATTTTGAAGTTAATTTTTCCCATTATAAGAGGACCACATGCCTCAAATTTTGCACAGTGCATTTGTTTTAACCCATCTTCAAAAACTTAATTGTTTTTCAAGGGTAACTAAGGAGTTTACAAAAGTGTCCTCCTACAAAAAAGGCAGTGCATCTAACATCACGTGCCATCCATATAACTGGGAATCATGAATGATACTCTCTATATGGAAAACCTTGGTCTCTGTTTTTCACTTTTAATGATAGAATATAAGAAGTCTTGAGTACTTAGAAGACTTGAAAGTCTTCCTGCACACAGTAATGCCATAGCAACTTCCTACTATTTTGTCTGCTCTCCTGTTTCTAGTGTTTTATTCACTGTATGAATCCCCTCACAGAAAATAGAAACAAGTGTAACAACAAACCCATGTCTAAATTCCATTTTTACACTATGGCAACTGATAGGAGTCTGCAGTTCATGTGCTGTGTTGCACTGACAAAGCATTTGGTTACATCTATACCAGGGACACTTACTGATGATGCACCAAAATGAGATTTCCATCTCGGTAAGGGTCTTGAAGTACTATTCCAATGTAATAATGTAATTAGAATAAAATGTGCTTGAACAAAGGCTTTGCCTATAGCATTGGTATCATAGATAGAGTATACCATCTCAAAGCCCTGTGAGTAAAGTTATTTTTATCAGATAGGAAAACAGAACAAGATAGATTAAGTGTCTAAGCCACAAAGAAATCTCGGACAGGGACAAGAACAAAGCATGGATCTCCTGATGTTTTTCCCCTAGTTTACTTAGTCTTTTGACATTAATTATTATGCACTGTTCGTTGCTTTTTACATTTTTCTTTAATAATTTCTACACCTTTAGAACCAATATATAGCCACTCCAAGTTTTGCTGCAGAATGCCAGAAAGGAAAGAGAGGAATAATAAACCACTATTTTTTAATTCAAAGCTGACTATTTGTTCTGCAAGCACTACCACTCTTCCCACGCAACAGCATGAATTACACTTTTTACACCTAGGTTTTTTTTCCCGACCTTCTTTGGAATTTAGAGTGCAGAAAATAAAGTATTTCAGGGCTGCATGTGTCACTCTCAGAGATCTGAAGTTCCGGTTGCCTGCAGAGGCCATTTAAAAATATTAGCGTTGCCCTGGGAGAAGCAGCCTTTGGACATACTCTCATCCATAACAAAAGAGATTCTAAATAATAATAAGTGTGAGAATATATTGTTTCTCTTTGACCACTGGTGTAAGAAACCTGGTTGTATCACAATGTCTCGTGAAGAGATGAAGCACGTAGAGGCAAATAATGGGAAAATAGGACACCTATGGTGCATATTCAGACTCTCAGGAATAGCTTTTACCAAGATTAAAAAGGGAAATGAAACTGAATCCTTTGACTAGCTTTGCAGTAAAGTGAGTATACAGTAGCAATCCGTTCCACTCAGGGCTCTAAAACCTTTTTTTATGCTGTATTTATGTAAGATAGTTTTGTTTTATGATTTGATTTGGCAAGCAGGAAGTTGATTTCATTTTTAATAGAGGTTTTTTACAAACAACAATAAAATTGCATTTTAACTGTAGACATAGGCACTGTCTTCAAATACTGAGCAATTTTATTTCTTCAGTAAATGTAAATCCTTAAAAACTAACTTGGGTCAAAAGCCTTTATAAACAATTGCGGCTTTTTTGATCAGTGGCATTAAAACGAGTTGACAACAGTTGCATGGACAGTTCATGCTTTCAGAAAATGGATCTCTTCTCATTAATAGGTTTACTGTCAATCTAGAATTACTTCTTACAAAGAGAGTAGAAATCAGTCTTTTCCCAGTACTAAGATGAGTGCTTTCACATTTTAGTTAGTTGCACACCTACTTATAATTACATCAATTATTCAAACAGCATACAGATACTTCTTTAAAGCGTCATATATTGTCCATTTAAAACTGATTTCTTCAAAAAGATACGTTATTTGGCAAATGTCTACACTTACATACTGAAAGTATAGAATATCTTTAGATATAAAGGACCAAATAATTCAAACTTTGCTTTGTCAAACACAGTCTTTTATGGTTTATATACTCACAGGTCATTTAATGGAGGGCAAAAAATATTGGCAATGAAAAGTAAAATCTTTTCCCCTCATTCTTTCCCTCTGTATATGGTCACTCAAAGGATCTTGCTGTATCAACAGGAAAAAGAAATCTGACTGTCAATATTGAGCACTCTGAAACGACACAATAACCAGTTCTAGTACTTTGTACCCAAGAAAGTTGATTCTTCTATTTCATTTTTCTGGGGGAAGAAAGGGATTCAGAGATTGTATGCCAAAACGTTTTATCACTTTTAACTCCCGTATGCATCAATTTTGTGTATCTAAAATACTTTACGTCCTGGGAGTTCTTCCCAAAATAATACATGAATTACTAACAGCTTTAACAGTTTTAAGCAAATGTGTAAATAAATGGTCTGCCTTCAAATTCCCTGTAAGACGATGTAGTAAACAAAACCATAATATTGAGACTACAGTTTAGTGTTATTGCATATAATAAGGCAGGCATATACTGACAGCACTCCCCTAGCTATATGAAAACACTCATACATATACAATATGTATTTGGTAGATGCTGATTTAAACAGCTGTGAAAATAACTGACAAACATGCCAGAGCGTGCAACAATCTTGAATTGTTTGCTATGCCTTCACAATCAAATGCAGAAATCTACATTAAAAGTTAAGAATCAGATGCTAACCACATGTCTGGGATCAAACAACAAATTTCACTGGAATATTTTCAAGGCTATTTTAGCATGGTAGTACCAAAAGAACCCACATTACAGAAATCAGCACAAATGCATTACAAGTACTGCAGATTCCTTATGATGAACTTTGATATGAAAACAGAAATCCTGGCAAAGTGCATCTGCTGAAAATAAAAAGAGATGGATCATTCATGTAATAGCTCAGATACCAAATTTTACTGGGCAAAAGCCCAGTACCCAGCATGTGTTGCAGAATATCCAGAGCCCATTAAGAAGAGTTATAGAATGAAAACTTAATTACACAGTTGGGAAAAGATAATAATTTGGCATAAGACTTACAATATGACAATATTATGGATCTACTTTGAAATCTACAAAAATAAAGAAAAAACTTTTTTCTCAGGAAAATAATATACTTTTTCTAAGATGAACAAGAGATTTCAGTTTATGCTGGTAAAAGAAAATTTTAAGTCTATTCAACTTTTCACTTCTGCAGATGGTAGTTCATGAGATGAGAAAACAAAACGTCAAACTCTAATCCCCTTGCACAGGGTCTCCAGTGTCTTTCAGTTGTGAGGGCTCTAGCATTTTACCTGATGTGAATGAAACTATGGGGGTTATCCATAAAAATAGAGGAATCCTAGGAGTATTATGAGAGATCAGATCCATTTGCATGGACTAATGGATGTTCTCTCTGCTCCTGGAAATGATGTTTCCAAAAAGCTGCACTACTCCATTATTACTATTACTTTCCCCTGGGAGCCTTTGTCTAAGAAAGGATCAATGCCTATCTGTTTGGGGGTTTTTGTTGGTTTTTGTTTGTTTTTTTGGTTTGGGGGGGTTAGAACAAAAGAGGACAAATTAAAAGTTTTATTATGCAATCTGACAATTTCAGTGAGATATACCATTTTTAAGTAACACAGCTAGTTTCTTCCAACATATTTTAAATGCTGACACAAAGTATCTAACGCCTTTTTATCTAGGAAGTCACAAGTATGTAAGACGAGCTTTGTTCAGTAATACTGACATGTCTTACAGGTGGAAGATTGGTAACATATGTAATCGTATTATGCAAAGTATGTCTATTAAAAATGTTGCTGTTAAACCACAATTTAAATTTAATTTTCTAGCATGTAAAATAAAAGCAGTTAGATCTCTGACTTGAAAGTTCAAAATTACTTCAATTTCCTGCAAAAAATACAGCTAGATGTCTGTTAATGGAATCTTAGGGCATAGAAGAGAAAAAAAATCACTAAAAAATAATTTCCATGTTTACTTACTATTATGCACATGGTCGTACTTTTGAATTACAACCTAAAGCTGAATACAGTTTCCCAAACTATTACCCAAAATACTTCACATAAAAAAAAAAATCATATTTCTAATTTATCTTTTTCTGTGAAATTCAAGGAATGTGACTTTAACACAAGCACACAAAAAAATTTTGAAGAATTCTAATTGTTGACAAGGTTTACAGCCACATTCAGATAACACATCTCATAAAGGAACAACATTTACACAAGCAGTCAGCTTCTTCTCCTCTGATATTTGAGAGTTATATGTGGACATCGAAGGACATTAGGGGATCGGACTCAAGTCCTCAAGATTGTTCTATAAGAACTCATACTGAACCAGAAAGCAGAAATATTGAAAAATTTTCAGCATGAATTCCAGCAACCAGGGATGGCCTTTCAGAATTTATATTTAAAAAGACCAAGGATTTCAAATTCTGTGCTTAAAAACACAATAACAGATAATAAAGAACAGTAAGCTTTATTTTCTTTAATAACTTAAACAGGTTCTTTTGATGAATTCATATGTATATTTTTGCTTCTGGACAAACTAGTGAGGTGAGCAGTTATTTATTACTTTGTATCATGATTGAAACACTGAAAAGTTACAAGGTCACCTGGCAGACACTCTAGACCTCTCAGTTCCAAAAAGGTGAATGGTTTTCTCCTTCTAAAATAAAACTGTCCTGAGTAGAATTGCTAAGGAATCTTAAACATGATTTAAAGATATCACAAACCTGTCCTAAGCTCAACTATGTACTCAAACCTTCAACCAATTTACTCTAGGAACAAAAATAAGCAGTTCAGAAAAGTGGGAGTTTTTTTGCAAGACCTATGCTTCACACAGCAAAAAAAAAAAATTTAACTAAGGTCATGCCTATACAAGGAGAAAGGCCTCAATTTAACTAAATGAATAGATTTTAAATCCAGTTAAACTGATGCAAACATCTAACGTAAATGCACTTGCCCGAGCTGAGACCTCACTTAAATTGATTTAGCTTACTTCAGCAATTTATCAATGCTAGCTAAATCAATTCTAGCAAAGGTTAAGCAGGTTTAAGTGCTTCTGTATAAGGAGTTTGAACAGTTAACTATATTGACTTAAAAACATTTTAATTAAAACAGTGTAACATCTCATAGGGGAAGATTTAAATCTGCAAGGCAGAGAAGCAAAGCAGCATATGTAGTTGTGTTGCATGCAAACTGAAATCAGTCCTGGCTTCCACTTGGGTACTTGCTTCTGCTGATAAAGGGTACATATACTCTATAACTAGCATTTGGGAGAAGGCATGGGAGAACCAAGATTAATGTTAAGATGCCAAAGTATTTTGCAGAACCAGCAGAAAAAGGAGAAAGGGGAAAAAACCAAAACGAAACTCCAAACACACAGTTACGAATTGAGGAAAGCTGGTCTGAGTATAAATGAAATACAATACAAGCAGAATTCTAGCATGCATTTTACAAAATCACTTCTCAGAATGGAAACTTGTATATCTGTTTGAGACATTTAAAAAAGCCTAGTGCATTATTCAAAAAGGGTTTCTCTTTTACATATCAATTCAATTAGTCTAGTGTGTATATGTAGTAGTCTCCCATCACATATATTTAAAAGTGAGCCTTACAAGAGGGACAACCAGTGGCAAAAGGCATCAAGATTAATTTTCTCCTTCCCATCAAAACAGTAGCCACTTCAGGCTTTTAAAGTAAACTTTCATAATAGCTCCCCTTTGGTAGTCTTGAGAGGCATGGATCTACAGACAGGTGCAGGGCAAGTCCTCCACACCTTATGGCTGGGGAGCTAGCCTGTGCAGTTCAGAAGTGACACAATGTCTTAGTGTGCTTGCAATAATAGCTGTACCCCCATGTCTCATAAACACACCTATTCCACCTCCTTGGTACATCAGCAGATTCAGTGCAGCTACAGGCTCTGAAGGCTTCTGCACAAAATCACATTAACTTTTAACTTTATGATCCTTGTTTTTTTTAGCTCAAGATTTTAAAAGAATATACAACTACTAGAATACAGAAGGCAGCTACAGTAGGTAGGCTTTCATTCCCATCAATGAGTGGAGAAAGAATCCCAAAGTAGACACTAACCTAAACTCACAGCTATCCTTCTCTTCTTCCTGAAGTCTACTGGCACTCTGAATGCATTTCCATTATTCTAGCTTAAAAGGTTTTTAAATGTCTTTTTGCCTTTCTGACTCCAATCAAATAATCACATAATGGTTAGGGTTGGAAGGGACCTCTGGAGGTCATCTAGGCCAACCTCCCTGCCAAAGCAGGTTCACCTACAGCAGGTTGCACAGGACTGCATCCAGGTGGGTTTTGAATATCTCCAGAGAAGGAGACCCCACAAACTCTCTCTGGGAAGCCTGTGCCAGTGCTCTGGCACCCTCATAGTAAAAAAGTTTTTCCTCATCTTCAGATGCAACTTCCTGTGTTGCAGTTTGTGCCCATTGCCTCTTGTCCTGTCACTGAGCAGCACTGAAAAGTCTAGCCCCATCCTGTCGACATCTATCCTTTAGGTATTTATAAGCATTGATAAGATCCCCTCTCAGTCTTGTCTTCTCCAGGCTAAACAGACCCAGGTCTCTCAACTTTTCCTCATGAGAGAGATGCTCCAGTCCCCTAATCATCTTTGCAGCCTTCCACTGGACTATCTTCAGTAGTTCATGGTCTTTCTTGACCTGAGGAGCCCAGAACTGGACACAATACTCCAGATGTGGTCTCACTAAGGCACAGGAGAGAGAGAGGATATCTTCCCTCAACCTGCTGGTCACACTCTTTTTAATGAACCCCAGGATACCCTTGGCTTTCTTGGCCACGAGGAGACATTGCTGGTTCATGGTTAACTTGCTGTCCACCGGGACTCCCAGGTTATTCTCCACAGAGCTGCTTTCCAGCAGGCCAACCCCCAACCTGTCCTGGGCATGGGGTTATTCCTCCCTAGGAGCAGGACTCTACATTTGCCTTTGTTGAAACTCTTTAGGTTCCTTTCTGACCAGCTCTCCAGCCTGTCCAGGTCTTCCTGAACAGCAGCACAGCCTTCTGGTGTATCAACCACTCTTCCCAGTTTTGTATTGTCAGCAAATTTGCTGAGGGTACACTCTGTCCCTTCATCCAGGTCATTGATGAATATGTGGAACAAGACTGGACCCAGTACTGACCCCTGGGGAGCACTGTTAGTTACAGGCTTTCAGCTAGACTGCACCACTGGTCACAGCCCTCTGAGCTCTGCTGTTCAGTTCTCAAGCCACCTCACTGTCCACTCATCTTACCTACAATTCCAGAGCTTACTTGGGAGGATATTATGGGAGACAGTGTCAAAAGCCTTGCTGAAGTCAAGATCCACAACATCCAGTGCTCTCCCCTCATCTACTCAGTCAGTCATGCCATGATAAAAGTGTATTACATTAGTCAAGTATGATTTCCTCTTGGTGAAACCATGTTGACTACTCCTGATAAACTTCTTTTCCTTCAGATGCCTAGTGATGACATCCAGAATGAGCTGTTCCATCACCTTTCCAGGGGTGGAGGTGAGGCTGACTGGACGGTAGTTTCTTGGCTCCTTCTTGCCCATTTTCAAGACTAGAGTGACACTGGTTTTTGTCCAGTCCTCAGGCACCTCTCCTGTTCTCTATAATGATATTTCAAAAACAATGTAGAGTGGCTTGGCAATAACATCCACCAGCTCTCTCAGCATTTAAGGATGCATCCCATCAGGGCCCATGGATCTGTGAGTGTCAAGTTTGCCTAAATGATCTCTATCCCAACCCTCCGTGACTAAGGGAAAGTCTTCCTTTCTCCAGTTTTTCTCTCTTACCAAGGCACTCACCTCATTCAGCAGTGGGTCCACATTTTTCCTAGCTTTTCTTTTGCTACTGATGTATTTTAAGAAGCCCTTCTTGTTATCCTTGACATCCCTCACCAGATTCAGTTTTAAGTCGGCCTTAGCCTTCCTAGTTGCATCCCTGCATAATCTGACAGTGTTCCTGTATTCCTCCCACATGGCCAGTCCCTTCTTCCACAACCTGTAACCTTCCTTCTTCCATTTGAGTTTTTCCAGGAGCTCCCTGCTCATCCATGCAGGTCTCCTGCCTCCTTGGCTTGATTTTTCACTCATAGGGATGGATTGATCTTGAGCCTGGAGGAAGTGGTGCTTGAATATTAACCAGCTCTCTTGGATCTCCTTACCTTCTAGAATGCTAACCCATGGGATTCTTCCAAGCAGGTACTTAGAGAGGCTAAAGTTAGCTCTCTTGAAGTCCAGGGTTGTAATCCTGTTTACTGCCCTGCTTTTTCCATGTTGGATCCTGAACTCCACCATCTCACGGTCTCTGTAGCCAAGGCCAAGGCTGCTCCTGACTTTCACATCCCCAACCAGTCCTTCTTTGTTTGTTACTACAAGGTCCAGCAGCACCTCTCTTCTTGGTGGCTTCTTCACCACTGTGTCTGCCTAGCTGTGCTGTCTTTCCAGCAAATATCAGCGTGGTTGAAGTCTCCATGAGAACCAGGGCCTGTAATCGTAAGGCTATTTCCAGCTCTCTGTAGAAGGCCTCATCAACTTCCTCTTCCTGATCAGGTGGCCTGTAGTAAACACTTACAGTGGTGTCACCCATATTATCCTGCCTCTTGATTCTCACTCATAAGCTCTTGACTTGTTCTTCATTCACTCCAAGACAGAGCTTGATACATTCCAATTGCTCTCTCACATAAAGAGCAACTCCACCACCACGTATTGCTCGCCTGTCTTTTCTAAAATGTGCATACCCATCCATCACAACACTCCAGTCATGAGAGCCATCCCACCGCATCTCTGTACTACTACTAGATGAATCAGCTAAGATGTTATGGGTGGGATATATGTCTGAATCCCTCCCTTGACACCTGAGATTGTCACCATTACAATTTGCTTAGTCTCTGCTAGTCTAATTTTTAGTACCCAAACTTAGTTTTCTCACAAAAACATACCTCATAGCAAATGCACAACTAAGTTAGTGGTTGCATAAGCTCAAATCTGAAGCATTTAGAGAAATTTAATAATGTCTTCTCAACTGAATGAGATACTATACTGCATTTCAGTTTTTAGGAGGATGAAAGAAACCACTGTAGTTAAAATTTCTGAAAGAAAATTATGAATTGCTAAATTCTAGTGCTTTACAAAGAACTCTGTAAAAATGCTACAGTAAGTGTTGATTTGATAATTTATTAGGATACAGAAAAAATATATCTGCAATTTAAAAAAAGGAGATGAGTGTTTTGAGTTTAAGTTTTTTTTCATCCAGCAACTAATTTCAACTAATTGCCCTGGTATTCTTTGCTAATTCTGGTATTCTTTGGTAAGCTGTTTTCAAATTATCAGGCAACTAACTGCATGTTTAAGATTCATGTTAAAAGTCACTGATATTACTAAGTATGAAAGATAGGACCATATTTTCTTATGATATTACCACATTTTTTCACACTCAAACATTTCATAAACTATTTGCCAACATAAAGCTGTATTGTCTTTTTAAAAAATGTCTAGTAATAAAATTTAAAATGAAAGTTAAAGATGGATTAATCTTATCTTAGCCATGGAAAGCTGTAAGTGTCATCTTTGCTGTGCATCTAACTAAACTTTGTACTCAGCTCAGTGGAGGGGTACTTCTGGAGTTGCCTGAAACAGATGAATCATCCTGGGGACACAGGTCTTGTTCCTCACCAGCTGAAGAGGTACAGATGGCTTAAACTTACAGCTAACACAAGGTAAGACGAATCCCACACTACCTAACTAAAAATGGAAGGCAAACATAAGCAACATGAACAATTATCTACATATTTTCTGTGAAAATTGCTGTTATTTGTATCTAGTCATAACACAGAGAATGGTCATATTATAGTCATAGCATACTTTTAAAGTAGTATTTTTTGAAGATTTTTTAAAAGTGTAATTTATTTTGGTTTGCTTTAACAAAATTGATGTTATTAAAACATACTTGCTAGTGATGCATATAAACCAATGTGTAATAAAAAGTTTGCAGGTTTAAACTCCATCTAAGAAAGTGTTTTTACAAAACGAGCAAATGCTTACTTCGAACCACTTCATTTAAGATTCTTTTATAGAATTGTTTTTCACCCTGTATCTTATATTAATGTCATCGAAAGAGCTTTAATAACTTCAAACTCAAAATATGCTTGTCATATTTTTACCCTTTTTTTAGTAAATACATTTTTGCTTTATTATAGATACTGCTGTATTTCATGTTGTCATTTATCTTAGTGTAGACTTTGTATGAACCCCTGCAAGACTAGCACTGAAAGCAAGTCTTGCATGACTAGCATTTTGCTAGCATGCCACAAAAACATTTTTTTTCTTTAATTGCTAAAACTAGGTGTTGTCTAGAAGTTTGCTACAGATATACACCTCAGATGAATACATAATTCATTTACACAGGTTTAAAAAAAAAAGGGAAAGAAGAAACATGCACTACACAATGCTTGGCACTTAGATGTTCTGCACTGGGCACAGGCTTTAACATCATCAGACTGGAATATTATTATTTTTTATTAGCCTCACCTGCAAAAATACCATCAAGCACACCTTTCAAGAAAATCCTATGAATGTTTCTTCCCAAGAAGGCTTTACTTTAATATGATTGCCAGTACTGAAAACCTTAACAGGATAACAAAAGGATAACAAAAATTAAGAGATCTTTGATGAAAATGCTACAAAGTTATGCCAGTAGTTCTGATTTTGCCACCATCACTAACATCCCCAATTGCTGAAAATAAAAGTAATCAGAAATGTGAATAATCTCTGAATCAGACCAGCTGCAAACTAATCACACATCCAAGTATCTATGTAGGACACCATCCATCCTAGGCACAAGTAAGAATGTGTTGTACCTGACTAACACACCCTTCTGAAGCACCTACTTTCTGTGATGGATCAAATATATAACAATGCAAATTTTAGCCTTCAAAATTGTCAGTTCAAATGCTGGACCAGACAATGCTGGGAAGTATTCATGTGCCTGATGCAGTGCAATGTCAGGGCAATCTGGATATTTTCTCCTAATAGCTCAAGGAAAACCCTCCTGCTCTGGCTGTTACCAACACCAAATGGCAAGAGTGATGACTACAGTCTGAACAAGGAAGGAAATAAATAAGGTAGAGAGAAACATTATATGAGAGGATTGGCTGTTCTCCAGGTATGAAAATGGGGCAGAATAGAAATGTCCCACTGAATTCCTCCCAATGAAAGGAAAGAATAAATGAAAGAACTTCACAATTGGCTGAAGAAATGTAACTGTGGAGTATAACTGAATAACTATAGCATGAATCACTTTGTTATAATGAATACAAACAGATTTATTTTTTGATGCAGTGCACAGTAAGTACACTGTTACAGAAATGCAGTACGTTGAATTAGATTCACCTTATGAATCTATACCAATACCCTATAGCTATATTTATAATTTTATAATCTATGCCTTTACAAGTAATCACTTTATCTACTCTGCAGCTTTAAAAAATAAACAGAACAAAAGCTTCCATTACCAACACTTATAATCAGCAAGTGGCTAAGACACATTTTTATATCTCCTTAGTGGTGATATACTAGTTTAAGCTCTACAGCACTGGCAGTGCAATCCTTTCCATATGGACACCCATATGCTATATAACTAGTAACATATCTTGTAGGAAATAGCCGTATGTTTAACTTTTAAACCTGTATAATTTAAAGACTTTCCTGTATTTTTACAGACATTCTTGCTGTGCATTTGAAATACCTGGGAGCATTACTTAGCACAAGAATAATTAATGTTACACTGAACTCTGTGCAGTTCTATCATTAGAAGTGCTTCCACACTCTTGGCTGTTCTCAATAATGATTTTAAAAAAAGGAGAAATATTTCTTGACTTGAGCATTGACTATGTACACTTTTTCCTTCTGCTCCTAAGCACAGTGGTCAGTTTTTATTAATGTAACACAGAGCAAAAAAAAGAACATTCAGTCTTGAATTTAGCCCACTAAAGGTGATTCATTAGCCCGCATCTCAGTGCACCTGCAGCGTTTATCTGGAGTACTGTGGGACCCTTTGAACATCCATCCTACCTATCAGGCCAGGCTCAGGATATGGGCCTGAGACTGATGAACTCTACTCTCCAGGTCTAGGCTGGAAGAAGACTGTCCTCCCCCATCCATTCTCCCTCCTCTTTACATCTCTCCACTTACATCACTCTGGAGTCTTGGCTACAAGAGCAGACTGACATTTTAGTTAGGGAATCCACACAAGCCTCACACACAGTCTGCAAACCAGACATGTGGAATCAATACAATCCACATGCCATCTTTATCTGTCCTCTCTCTGTATAATTCTGGCTCTTCCTAGAGACTCAAACACACTACAGGCATAGAAAAACACACTACAGGCATAGAAAAAGATGGGTAGGCTACTAACGACAGAGAGCATTAACTTACAAGATTCCTGTAGGTCTGAGGAAACAGATGTCAGGGAGATGAGCTATTTCTGAGCCCCTAAGACTCAACCCCTCATCTTGAAACCCAACTGCAGAGGAACCTCCATGTCACTGAGGAAAAAGTATCCCCTTGAGGAAAAGTAAAATGGTCTTTTTCATGTCATATTTTTCTTCCCATGTCTCAATTATAAAGTGTAACTAAAACAAGAGTTAGTAATACATAAGGAAAAGAGAACTGATGAGACCGGTATTGACTTTGCAAGATCTTTCCAAACACTTTTATTCATTGGTTTGGAATTTAAAAATACATATATATATATACATAAAATTAGAATTGTCCAATGGAAGACTCTAGTCAGAAGCTGTTTAGTTTGTTATGTATGTTTACTATGTTATTTGTAATAACATTTTCACAGCATGATGTTCTTTTATTGATCAACAACTACATTTTTCATGTTGTTTCAGTATTATGTCACTATTTCTTGTTCTATTGCTTGACTTTTTACCACAGAGATCAAAGAAACTATGTTTATCTGAAGTTCGTTTAGTATGCACTTAATAAGACGTTTAAGCTCAGTGAGATTTTGCAATTGTAGTCCTTATTTAGAAATGCATAACACTTCTTGTAAGTTAATTATTATGCATTATTTTAAAAAATTCTCTCTCAAAATGTGGATTAAAAAAATATCAGCTAGTTCAGTTTCAGTTGATTTGTGATGCTGTTTATCCAACTAAAAGACACCAGGCTAAAATACTCCCATGACTGGAGTGCAGCTATCGATGGCTACATGCTGTTCAGAAGGGACAGACAGGGAAGGAAGGGCAGAGGTGGTGCCCTCTATGTCAAGAAATGGGTAGAGTGTGAAGAGCTGTCTCTGAAGAACGGTCACAAACAGGTTGAAAGCTTCTGGGTAAGAATTAGACACTGAAGCAACAAAAGGAACCTTGTGGTTGGTGTCTACTACAGGCTGCCTGATCAAGGGGAGCCTATTGATGAAGTCTTCTTTCTCCAGCTACAGGAGTGTCACACTCACAGGCTCTAGTCCTGCTGGGGGACTCTGACCACCCTGACATCTGGTGGAAAAGTAGCACGGCAAGCTCTAGGCAATCCAGGAGGTTCCTGGAGTGCACAGAGGATAAATTATTGAGCCAGGTGATAAGACAGCCCTACCAGATCTGGGAGGTGATACTAGACCTGATGGTCACCAATGCAAGTGAGCTGATCAGTGACATCAGGATTGGAGGCAGACTGGGCTGCAGTGATCATGGTGGAGTTCTCACAGTCCTGAGGGATATCGGTCAGGCAATGAATAAAGTCATGACCCTGAATTT
Source organism: Antrostomus carolinensis (assembly GCF_000700745.2). Taxonomy (NCBI): domain Eukaryota; kingdom Metazoa; phylum Chordata; class Aves; order Caprimulgiformes; family Caprimulgidae; genus Antrostomus; species Antrostomus carolinensis. Next base: position 1,980 of record NW_010290358.1, on the reverse strand, counting down.
TAGGAAAGCAAACTTCCAGCTCTTCAAGAAGTTATTCAGTCGACCCCCCCGGGAAACTGCCCTCAGGGACAAGGGAGCAGAACAGAACTGGCAGATCTTTAAGGATGCTTTCCATAAAGCACAGGAGCTCTCAATGCCAAGGTGTAAGAAAGCAGGCAGGCAGGCAACAGCCCAGCATGGCTGAGTCGAGACCTGCTGGTCAAACTGAAGGGTAACAAAGAAACGCACAGGCAGTGGAAGCAGGGACAGGTATCCTGGAAAGAGTATAGGGACGTTGTCCAGTTGTGAAGGGATGGGGTGAGGAAGGTCAAGGCACAGCTGAAGCTGAACTCGGCAAGGGAAGCAAAGACTAATAAGAAAGGCTTCTACAGGTATGTCAGCTAGAAAAGGCATCACACAGAATCACAGAGGTCAAAGAAAGCACCCCACCCTGATGAGAAAGACCAGAAAACTAGTAACAGCAGATGCAGAGAAGGCTGAGGTACTCAACTACTTCTTTCCCACAGTCTTCTCTGGCAACCTCTCTTCCCACGCCTCTCAAGTGGATTGACTGCAGGGCAGGGACTGAGGAGATCAGGTTCATGACCATCTGAGGAACCTGAACACACATAAGTCTATGGGGCCTGATGAAATGCATCCCAGAGTCCTGAGGGAATTGGCTGATGTAGTTGTCAAGACACTCTCCGTGATATTTGAAAAGTCATGACAGTCAGGGGAAGTCCCTGGTGAAGAATGGAAAAAGGAGAATACTGCACCCATTTTTAAAAAGGGTAAAAAGGAGGACCCTGGGAATTACTGACCTGTCAGCCCCTTCCTCTGTGCCAGGGAAGATCATGGAACAGATCCTCGTAGAAGGTACGCTAAGGCACATAGAAAACAAGGAGGTGATTTGGGACAGCCAGCATGACTTCACCAAGGGCAAGTCCTGCCTGACCAAACTAGTGGCCTTTTATGATGGAGTAACTACATCAGCGGAAAAGGGAAGAGCTATGGATGTCATCTATCTGGACTTTTGTAAGGCTTTTGACACGGTCCCTCACAACATCCTTCTCTCTAAATTGGAGAGACGGAATGTTTGGTGGATGAGGATTTAGCTGGATGGCAGCATCCAGAGGGTAGTGGTCAATGGCTCAATGTCCAGATGGAGACTGGTGATGACAAGTGATGTCCCTCAGGGGTCCTTACTGGGACCAGTACTGTTTAACATTTTTATCAATGATATACATAGTGGAATTGAGTGCACCCTCAGCAAGTTTGTAGATGACACCAAGCTGAGTGGCACAGTTGATATGTCTGAGGGACACACTGCCATCCAGAGGGACCTGATGAGGTTCAACAAGGCCAAGTACAAGGTCCTGCACCTGGGTCGGGGCAACCCCTGGTATCAATACAGGCTGGGGGGGGAAGGGATAGAGAGCAGCCCTGTGGAGAAGGACTTGGGGGTACTGGAAGATGAAAAGCTGGACATGAGCTGGCAGTGTGCACTTGCAGCCCAGAAGGCCAACTGTATCCTGGGCTGCATCAAGAGGAGTGTGCCCAACAGGTCGAGGGAGGTGATTCTCCCTCTCTCCTCTGCTCTGGTGAGACCCAGCTGGAGTACTGTGTCCAGCTCGGGAGTCTTCAGTACAGGAAAGACATGGAGCTGTTGGAGCGGATCCAGAGGAGGACCAGAAAAATGATCTGAGGGCTGGAGCACCTCTCTTATGAAGAGGCGGAGAATGTCGGGGTTGTTCAGTCTGGAGAAGAGAAGGCTGTGGGGAGACCTTATTGCAGGCTTTCAATATTTAAAAGGGGCCTATAAGGATGATGGGGGCAAACATTTTAATAGGGCCCGTAGCGACAAGACAAGGGGAATGGTTTTAAGTTAAAAGAGTGGATATTCAGACTAGATATAAGAAGGAAATTTTTTACAATGAGGGTGGTGAAACACTGGAACAGGTTGCCCATTGACGTGGTAGAAGCCCCATCCCTGGAAACACT
>NW_010290357.1:7980-10982 GCF_000700745.2 Antrostomus carolinensis | reverse complement strand
AAAGAGGTCCGTGACTCCATGGGAAGCTGCAGTGGAACACCTTGTTCCTGGACTCGTTAGCCCACGAGAGGGATCTCGTGTGGAAAGAGCAGCAGAGGTGACCTGACTGAACCCCCATCCCCTGTCGCCCGCGCTGCTGTGCGGGGCGAAGGGTGGAGGGGTGGGGGAAGGTGCTGTCGGATGTGGTTGGTGTGTCTCACTGTCCTACTCGGATTGATCGGGAATGAATTGAATGGATTTTTCTTCCCCAAATTGAGTCTGTTTTGCCCGTGCCCATCCCTGGTGAGTGAGCCCCCCCTGTCCTCATCCCACCCCACCACCCCTTTGGTGTGTTTCTCTCCCCATCTCACTGGGTTGGGGGGAGCGAGTGCAGGCCCCCATGGTCTGAGCTGTGGGTGGAACCACCACATTGTTGTTCTCTTGATGTTCTCCACTTCCCAGCTGAAGCGAGTGACTCCTTCACGTGGCTACAGCCGGTGGCTGCTTCTACTGAAGCTCCACAGGAGAAGGTTCTGTGAGCAGCATTTCCAACCCGTCACACGTAGGAAAACGTTCCTCACCAGCGTTCCTCACGTTGGGTGGTGAATGAATGAGCTGGTCACGAGCTCGGCAGCTGCCGGCGGAGATAGAGGAACCAATTTCGCTCCCGCCCAAAACTGGGACGTGTTTTGTAAGGAGATAATTAGGTCAGTCTCGCGCCGTAACGAACATTCGCCGTGTGATCTTCTTCCTCTTCACTTTTATTAATGGAGTGAGTGTTTCGTGGGACGTGCTGCCGGGGTAAGCGTGGGTTGCGTTGGGTTGGGTTGGGTTCCTCCTGAAGGAGTTAGATTCTGGGGAAGAGATGGAGCTAAACTTGAGCTTAGTTTGGGGGGTTTTTATGAAAACCTTTAGGGCTCCGTGCTAAAGAAAATAGAGTGAAGTGTGTGCAGAGATAAAAGCTTTGCTCCAGCTTTCAGGTTGTCCCCATCCCAGTGGGAGCTGCTGGAGGGAGAAGTCTCCAGCAGAGGCACCTTCATCGTGGTGGCAGTTAAAACCTGGAAGGGACAGGGGATGTCCAGGGCCCTGGTGTGTTTAAAACCATGGTGTCACAGCCTCCCATGGTGTCACAGCTCTCTGCGGTGTCACAGCCTCTCTGTCGTGTCCCACCTCTCCAGTGTCACAGCTCTCCACAGTGTCACAGCCTCTTCATGGTGTCCCAGCTCTCCGTGGTGTCCCAGCTCTCTGGTGTCACAGCTCTCCGTGGTGTCCCAGCTCTCCAGTGTCACAGCTCTCTGATGTCCCAGCTCTCCATGGTGTCCCAGCCTCTCCATGGTGTCCCAGCTCTCTGCAGTGTCACAGCTCTCTGTGGTGCTACAGGTCTCCGTGGTGTCCCAGCTCTCCGTGGTGTCCCAGCTCTCTGGTGTCACAGCTCTCCGTGGTGTCCCAGCTCTCCAGTGTCACAGCTCTCTGATGTCCCAGCTCTCCAAGGTGTCCCAGCTCTCCACGGTGGCATCCAGCACCCCGCTTCCTTCCAGGTGGTGCTTGAGGAGCCACCAGGCAGCTCCACGTCCTCACCAGTCCCCGGGTGAACACCTCGCAGACCGGAGCCCTTTGCCATCACCCCGATGACGCTGGAAGAGCCGGTGGCTTTATCACCAGGTTTCTGCTCCGCCGAAGAACCAGAGCTGGCTGGTGCACGGCCACGTGGGAGCAGGAAAAAAAATGGGATGGGAAATCTTAACAATTTGGTGAAACCTCAACACCTCGCTCCGCACCGGCACCGGTGACTTCTCCTGTGCGCTCATCCAGAGGAAGAACTCCAGATCATTCACAAAGCGACGGGATAAGGAAACTCCTTCCCCCTTGGCTGGTTTTTGGCAGGTGACAGCGGTGAGTTGTGCAGAGTTATGAGCTCCCAGAGCCCACGTTCCCCATCTCATCGCCCCAGAGCCAACACCCTCCAACCTCGAGTGTATTTTCACAGAATCACAGAATGTTGGGGATTGGAAAGGACCTCGAAAGATCATCCAGTCCAACCCCCCTGCCAGAGCAGGAACCTCAATGAGATCACACAGGAAGGCGTCCAGGCGGGTCTTGAATGTCTCCAGAGAAGGAGACTCCACACCCTCCCTGGGCAGCCTGTCCCAGGGCTCTGTCACCCTCACTGGAAAGAAGTTTCTTCTCAAGTTGAAGCAGAACCTCCTGTGTTCCAGCTCACACCCATTGCCCCTTGTCCTGCCATTGGGCATCACTGAGAAGAGCCTGGCTCCATCCTCATGACATTTGCCCTTTACATATTTATAAACATGAATGTTGAGTAGCAGAGAATTACAGAACCATCACAATGAACAGAGAAATAACAATCATCACCCTGCCCACAAGAGATGGCATCGCTCCAGCCCTGCCTCAAGTGAAGAATTATTTTTTGCACCTGGCTTGGTGACCAACCACCTTTGGAGCTGGTTATGGGATTGAAGAGTTCATCTTTAAAAACCTAAAATTGATTCAAATCACTTAAAATCTCCATTTCTGGCGAATGTTTTTCCTTTTATGTCTTCGCTCAGCCAATATTACCTCGTTATAAGGAAGTCTTCCATGAATATACAACGGGTTTGGAAGGAGATTAAGGGCTTTACATACCAAACCTACATCCTGTTGGTACTTTGACTTGTCCTTGAGGTGTTTGGGGGGGGGGGGTTGACCTTTGAAAACCTAGAGGATTCCAGCTTCATCCAAAGTCTCGTACCAGATACCAGTTTCCTTTCTATGTGGGTTAAATTTAAAAAATCCCCCGTGATGAAAGAGTTACATGGTGCCCTCAAAAGAAACTTCAGATGCCCTGGGAAGGGTGTGGTGGAGATGGAATAATCGTGCCTGGAAGGGGAGGGATGTGATGAAGGAAATTCCACTCTTGTTTCTTGAGCTGGAGTTTCACAACCGGCGCTGCTGCTTGCGAACGCCTCTGTCGCGTGGGTTTGCCCGGTTGGTTCACTCAACCCCTTCTTTGTGTTCTTGCAGCA
>NW_010290357.1:0-7940 GCF_000700745.2 Antrostomus carolinensis | reverse complement strand
AGCTCCACAAGGTTCTTCAAAGCCAAAAAAATGGTCCAGGAATTAAATCTGTCCCTGCCAGGAGCTGCTGGTCCCGTTTGCTCTCCTGGAGATTTTTATTCTCCTTCTTGACACGTTGTTTTGGTTTTTTTTCCTTGTCTCCTTTGCAGCCAACGTGGCCAATCTAAAGCAGTTTCCAGGCCACGGGAAGGGTTCCACCATGGGGAACTTCGACACGGACAGGAAGGCGTCCTACGGTAAGAGTCAGCGTGCAGCACAGGGATTGACCCTCATACATCCACCGCCCAACATGGGATAAATTCAACCTAAATTCTTGTGCCTGCAGCATCCTGCGCTGGCATTGGACCAGGAACACTGAGCTTCCCCTTCCACTAGACCAGGTTGCTCAAAGCCTCATCCAGCCTGGCCGAGAACACTTCCAGGGAGGAGCAGCCACAGCTTCTCTGGCCAACCTGGGCCAGTGTCTCACCACCCTCACACCAAAGAATTTCTTCCTCACATCTCATCTCCATCTCCCCTCTGCCACTTTCAAGCCATCACCCCTTGTTCTCTCACTCCCTGCCCTTGGCCAAAGTCCCTCCCCAGCCTTCCTGGAGCCCCTTCAGGTACTGGGAGGCCACTAGAAGGTCTCCCTGGGGCCTTCTCTTCTCCAGGCTGAACAGCCCCAACTCTCTCAGCCTGTCCTCACAGCAGAGCTGCTCCAGCCCTCGCATCATCCTCGTGGCCTCCTCTGGACTGGCTCCAGTAGCTCCATGTCCTTGTGGTGTTGGTGGCCCCAGCACTGGAGGCAGCACTGCAGGTGGGGTGTCAGGAGAGCGGAGCAGAGGGGCAGAATCCCCTCCCTCCACCTGCTGCCCAGAAACTTCCATTTCATTAATTCCTTTGTCCAGCAAAAACCACCCCGAGGATTCCCTGTGCCCGTTTACCGCCCTGTACTCTCGATTTTCATAGTGGACAGAAAACCTCATGCTTTTGAGATGACTCCAACTGGAGATTTACAGTCCCAGGGTCACTCAGCCTCGTTTAACTCGATGAACGAGCCCGTCTGGTGCTGAGCGATCTCTCACCTGCTCGGCTCTAAATCCATTATGTAAACGGGTCTGTTGGCAGGGCAGGAGGCTGCTGAGGTATTTGGGAGGCAGGGAAAAAAGGAGGAGCGATGGCCTTGGGTTTACTCTGATGATGCAATAGGAACCTTGGTAAAAGAACTGGCCTGGGGTTTAGTCGTCCCCTGAGCCAGGCTGGGTGCTGGGGACACATGCTGCTCCTCAGCTCTTAGAGCAAAATGCCACATCGGGAGAGGAAAAGTGAGTATTGGCTCAGTTTGGGAGGAGATTTTGGTGGGGAGGGGAGGAAGCGGGTGGTTTTACAAGTCTGAACCCATCCTCTGTGGAAAACGGGTGTTTTCATGGCTGGTGTCACCCTGGGCACCTTCCTATCAAGTTAAATTTAGAAACTGTCCTGAAAATTCCTCACTGTTGGCTCTTCCTCCTGCTTCTCCCGCTGGAGGAGAAGGAGAAGCTGTCGGGCAGTCTCCTGACTCTCACTTGCTCCCAAACAATCGCTACCTTGTGCCTGCCCTGCCTGGGAACACGAATCCACAGCAGAGCCGGATCCTTCCAGGACTGAATTTCTCCTGGATGGTCTGTTCAGCCAGGATGGTTTGGGGTAACGCTCTCTGGAATGGTGCAGAAACAGCCCCGGGTGTTCGATCTGGCTGGTTCAGTCCCGGAGCTGCCGTTACATCGAACCGCGGCGCCGTGACGGCTTTTGTTAAGTTAATGGGAATAAATTCACCACCAGCCAGCCGGGCTCCTCACGTGGAGGAGAGGGAGAGTTCAGGCAGGGCAGCGTGGTCTCCTCGGGTGGCTTCACAGCCATGTATGTTATTTTCATTTGATTATCTCTGAATAACCTAATGAGATGAGCCAGCAGAGTGCCCAGGTGGCCAAGAAGGCCAAGGGCATCCTGGCCTGGATCAGCACCAGTGTGGCCAGTAGGAGCAGGGAAGTTCTCTTCCCCCTGCACTGGGAACTGGTGAGGCCGCAGCTGGAGTGCTGGGTTCAGTGTTGGGCCCCTGAGTCCAAGAAGGACAGGGAGGTGCTGGAGCGTGTCCAGAGAAGGGAACGGAGCTGGGGAAGGGTCTGGAGCACAAGTGTGCTGAGTTCCCTTGTGGCTGAGGGAACTGGGGGTGTTGAGCCTGGAGAAAAGGAGGCTGAGGGGAGACCTTGTGGCTCTGTGCAAGTCCCTTGGAGGAGGGTGGAGAGAGGTGGGGGTGGGTCTGTTCAACCAAGGAACAAGGGACAGGACAAGAGGAAATGGCCTCAAGTTGTGCCAGGGGCAGTTGAGATGGGATGTGAGGAAGAATTTCTTTGCTGAAAGGGTTCTGAGGCATTGGAAGGGGTTGCCCAGGGCAGTGGTGGAGTCCCCATCCCTGGAGGGATTGAAGAGTCGTGTAGACACAGTGCTGAGGGACATGGGTTAGTCGGGGACTTGTCAGTGTTGGGTTCATGATGGGACTCGATGATCTTCAAGGGCTTTTCCAATCCAGGCAGTTCTGGGGTTCTGTGCTTTCACTCTGCCTGTGGGTCTTGCCAGGCCCCTGCTGAGTTTTCCCGTGTTTCCAAGGACCCTCCCTCACTTTTCCTTCCTTTTCCCCTTGCAGAAGATGTCTCTGGGGAGCACGGGGAGGTGGTCAGCACCATTTCCAGCAGCATGAACCCGCTACAGCCACCAGATTCCTCCTCAGAGGAACCTTTTACCACCTACTTTGACAGCAAGATCCCAATTCCTGAAGATGAAACGGTGGGTCCTCCTCCCTTCCCTCCAACAGGAAAATCCCCTTGGAAAATCTTCTTGGTACCCACATGAGTCATTCCCTTGGGTGCCAGTTCCCCTTCTTGCCTAGATTGGGAAGGGAAGCTGGGCTGCTGGATGAAGATCTGGGAGGGGGGAGAAGAGGTTGAGGGATCTCCTGTCCCTGCTGTGGAGTTTGTGATTCATCACTCAGGATTTATCTCCTGCCAAACTCCCAAGCAGCCAGATCTGCTAAAAAGCAGAGAAAAGTCTTGTTTGTAGCCCCAGGGGGAGGGAACTTTGGTTCTTTGTTCCCTTATCGAGGAAATGGAGCAAAAGTGCTTCTTCATCCCCTTTCCAGGGGGGTGTAGGTGCCCTCTTTGCTTTTGATGAAGCAACCAAGTGGCTGCAGGCACAGGAGGATTCATCCCCCACCCAAGTTTACCCACCTGTGTCCTTGACTCTCCCAGACTCTGCTCCTAAACTCTTTAAGATTAGGACCAGGGATTGCTGGAGAGTTTAAAATGGGATTAAAGAAGAGGCTGAGCTCAAATGAAAATCAACCCCTGTGGTTGTCTCTTGTCATTTTCGATGTCCCATTGCTGGGGTGGTTCATGGGGACGACACCTCCAGGCTGACATCTGCTGTCTCCATCCTCTCTCCCCTTCCACAGCAGTTTCCGCAAACTCTGGGCTTTCACGGGGCCAGGTTTTCTGATGAGCATTGCCTACCTGGATCCGGGCAACATCGAGTCGGATTTACAGTCCGGGGCTGTCGCAGGGTTTAAGGTACAAAAAACCCCCAAACTTCCAGATTAAACACTGTAAATTATACAAACCATGTACCCATCCACGTTTTAGGGCAGAAGATCTGATGGTGATGTTGCTGCTGAGCTAAAAACACTCCAGAGAAGGAGAAAGGGAGAGTGAGGCGCTTTCATATGCCCTCTCCAGGAGTGACTCCTGGTTTTATACGATGTGGATCCTTCTTGTGCCAGCTCCAGGCACATAATTGGGAAAAAATATCTTCACTGAACAGTTCTGAGGCATTGGAAGGGGTTGCCCAGGGCAGTGGTGGAGTCCCCATCCCTGGAGGTGTTGATAAAACATGTAGATATGATCCTTGTGGACATGGTTTAGTGGTGGACTCAGCCATGTGAGGTTAATGATTTGACTTGATGATCTTAAAGGTCTTTTCCAACCCAAACGATTCTCTGATTCTCACTGATTCTCATTCTTCCACCAACTTTATGAGTTGCCAAATCCTTGTTTAAAGCCACGTACTCCTGGTTCTCCTATTTTTCTAGGTTGCCCAGGGCAGTGGTGGAGTCCCCATCCCTGGAGGGATTTAAAAACCACGTAGATGTGGCACTCAGGGACATGGTTTAGTGGTGGACGCGGCCATCTGAGGTTGATGGTTGGATCTGATGATCTTAAGGGTCTTTTCCAACCTAAATAATTCTATAAAACAACATCTGAATGTCAATTATGTGTATTTTCAAAGACCTGTGATTCCTAAAGGTGTGTGCGGGGCGCAGACATCCCAAGGGACCTGGGATCTCATTCTCAGCTGTCATTTCTTGCCACCCCAGCTCACCCACTCCTGTCTTCTTGTCTCCCACAGCTGCTCTGGGTCCTGATGCTGGCGACGATCATCGGGCTGCTCCTGCAGCGCCTGGCAGCCAGGCTGGGGGTGGTGACAGGGCTGCACCTCGCTGAAGTCTGCAACCGGCAGTACCAGAAGGTGGGTGACCTCCTGCTCCCCAGTGATACCCAGTGTGGTTCTCTCACCCGGGGCTGGCTGGTCTCATGAAGTGTCGCTGTTGCCCATTAAGTGCCAAATTCTCCTCAGGAGAAACCATCACAGGTGGTAAAATCTATTTTCATCGTCACTTCTTGCTTTATTGTCTGAGAAACTGGAGAATTAAGTTGATTTCTTCTGGTTTGGCTCATAGTTAGAAAAAAAAAAGCAGATTTAGAGGAAGGTTTTAATTGTACCTCTCATTTTAATGAGCTCATTAAAGCTCGTTAAGGACCAGGGGTGATAGGAGAGCAGATCTGGGACACTTTAGGTCCCGTTGGTCTCTTCCTGTTGTGGTTTCACTTCTTTGGCTGCAGCCAAACACAGGCGCTCTCTCCCTCTCCGCCCACCTCCACCCAGGGAGGAGGGGAGAGAATTGGAAAGGTAAAAGTAAGAAAAACTCGTGGGTTGAGATAAAAACAATTTACTAATTGAAATAAAATATTAATGACGATCATAGTAATAATATGATATGCAAATGAGTGATGCCCAGTGCAATTGCTCAGCACCCGCCGACCGGTGCCCAGCCTGTCCCAGCCAGCGATCCCAGAGCCGAGACAGTCCCCAAACCCTGGGAAAGCAAGAGCCTGAGTGATCCCCAAGAGAATCCCCCAGAGCTTTCCAGTCAGCCCTGGTTAATCTACTGGCCATGACGGGATAGGAGATGGAATATCTCATTAGCATATCCAAATGCCAATTTGGAGTTTTGCTAATTACTGCGCTTCCCCCTCCCAGTCCTTTGTGTTTGCAAACCAGCAAAACACGACGACCTTGGACCTCCAGCAGCAACTAAAAACATCAGTACCTGATCAATATACTTCTCATACCAAATCCCACACTGAACCTAAAACTCAGCTGTTCTGGCTGCTGAGAGGAAAATTAACCAGGAAAACCAGGACACATCCTCATCTTGGAAAAAGGAAAGCAGCAGGAGGCAGGTGAGAGGAATGTCCTGGCATTTCCCAGTGAATTCCAGACAGAATCAGGAATAAAACCCCAAGATTTCAGCTTTTCTCCTCCCAAAGTGGAAATACTCATCGCTTAAATAAGCTCAAGGAATCAGGAGGAGAGAAATGACCCTTAGAACAAGACCATTCCGTGGCTGTTGAATTTCCCTGCTTAAGAAATCCTCACAGCTTGGGTAAGAACGGGCTCGGCGTCTCGTTCAGCTGAGGATGAGTGGGGCTGAGGATGAGTGAGGCTGAAGATGATGATGCTTTGGGAAGGAACTCGGTGATGTCCCCAACTCTGCACACTTTGATGTTTCTCATCCAACACTTGAGGCTTTGTCATTGCTCTGACTACGTGAAATATCCTCTGATGCTCATTTCCAGCACTTCAATAAACAGAAATATCCAATTTCCCTCTCGAAGTGTATCGAGGTGAATAATTTACATGATATAAGTGACCCAGGAACCTCCTCTGGTGATTGCCACAGGTGACCTGGATTTCTGCTCTGGACCAGCCGTGAAGTGACAATCATCAGCGTGTTTTCCGTGTCACGACCAAGGAAAAGAGACAATTCCTGAATGCACCATCACCACCACCCTGTGCTCACCTGGGAAATTAAAGGGAGAAGGTATTTTCCTTCTTTTTAATGATATTGGTTATTTCTTTCCCTCCAGGTCCCTCGGATTATCCTGTGGCTGATGGTCGAACTCGCCATCATCGGATCCGATATGCAAGAAGTCATTGGCTCGGCGATCGCTATCAACCTCCTGTCTGTGGGGAAGTAAGTGGGGTTTGTCGTCAGAGGGCAGCAGGAAATGAGTGTTTCCCCCTCTTAAGATTCAGAAAGTGACACTGTGTACACCAAAAAAAGAATCATTTATTTCCTCTAAATCTTCTGAAATAAGCTTTTTTTGTGGAGGGTGATTCATCCGAGCTGCGCTGACTCTCGGATGACTCAGACTTCGGTGTCTGTTTCTTTTTATTTTTGTTATAAGGAGAACTGTGAGTTCTGGATTTTATTTTAGTTGTAACTGATCCACACCTCAGGCTGCAGATTTCCTGGTAAATTTGATATTCATAGAATCATAGAATGGTTTGGGTTGGAAGGGACCTTAAAGCTCATCCAGTCCCAACCCCCCTGCCAGCAGCAGGGACACCTTCCACTAGACCAGGTTGCTCAAAGCCTCATCCAGCCTGGCCGAGAACACTTCCAGGGAGGAGCAGCCACAGCTTCTCTGGCCAACCTGGGACACTGGCTCACCACCCTCACAGTGAAGAACTTCTTCCTAATATCTCATCTAAACCTCCCCTCTTTCAGCTTAAACCCATTTCCCCTTGTTCTGTCATTAACTGCCCTTATGAAAAGTCCTTCCCCAGCTTTCTTGTAGCCCCTACAAGAATTCCTGAGAAAATATTCCCAGAAAGATAACTTCTTCAGCCAGGAAGGTTGGAAATGTAGCAAATACCACAGGAAGTTACAATTTTGTACTGAGTAGCTATGAAAATCCTCGCTCACTCCTGTCATTCTCAGTATGGACGTGAGATTTGCTCTTGAGATATGGGGACAGAGCTCTTCATCTGAGCTCTTTGTGCAGAAAACAAACCTATGGGCAGCCAAACCTCTGGTCAGACTGCAAACAATGCAGTTCCATCCCCAAACAACCCTAAAGAAAAAGAGATTTTTGGACCCTGAAGTGTTGTTGGGGCTGGTGGATGAGATGTTCTGTGAGCTGATGTCTTCTCCTGCCCGTCTCTCGCAGGATCCCGCTGTGGGGCGGAGTGCTCATCACCATTGCCGACACGTTCGTGTTTCTTTTCTTGGATAAATATGGTAATTTCTCTTCCTCAAATCTAGAAACTAAATCTGAGATTCAGCTCTTCTCAGTTTACTGATGGTCCTTTTTCTTCTCCCAGGCTTGCGGAAACTGGAAGCATTCTTTGGGTTCCTCATCACCATCATGGCTCTGACGTTTGGATACGAGGTACCTTCACCATCTCTCTCTGCATTTCCACCAGCGCCGTTTGGTGACACCTTCCCTCTCCTCCCACCACTTTCTCCTGTGCCTGACCAGCACCCAAAAACGGGGGGGAACACTTAAAAAATTCAGGATATTTGAAGCTGGGTCTATGTTTCAATGTGTGGCCACCATCCAGCTCACACCCTGGCCCCGATCGAACGCTGTGTCTCCGATGTGGGGACCGGCACGTGCCGTTCAGCACCAGTTTTATCAAACAGCAAATGTTGTGGTTTTGCTTTTTACCAAAGTAACCCCATTTTGGCTTCCGAGTCTGGTGGTGAATGGAGTTAAACCCAGCTGGTGACCAGTCACCAGTGGTGTCCCCAGGGCTCTGTACTGGGGCCGGTCCTGTTTAACATCTTCATCCATGATCTG
>NW_010290356.1:203285-209851 GCF_000700745.2 Antrostomus carolinensis | reverse complement strand
TATATATATTAATTGTAAGTCTGTGGATTCAAATTGTATTTATAAAAAAGACAATCATTTATATTCTATATATGACCAATTTAGTCCCAGAATGAAGCTCCAGGCAGTTACTGCATTTAAGCACAACAGGATTCTGATCCTTTAACTCTGACTTGTCTCATTTTATCAATATTCTCTAAATGGTTATTTTCTGACCCCTACATTTTTAAATTACAGGTACACAAAGAATGCTTAAAATGAACAAACAAATCCCAAAGAATTCTAGCAGTTTTGTAAATGATGGTGAATGTGAAATAGACAATTTATAGCATACGGCATATGCTTTGGAGCCGGAAAAATCCCTTTTTTGACCAAGGCAATTACAGACTCTTCTAGCAACAGAAACAGGCACTTCATCAGAAAGGTAGATTTCTCTTTGTAGATAGGTAGAAGACATAATTTCAAAACTGGCATCCAGATGAGGTATAAATTTGTGTGAGCCTTCTAAAGAAGCCAATATTGTGATGTCCACTGACCACCCATTGTCTGACACAGAAATACATTTACAAATATTGTATTCAATTTCCGTCTGCAGAAAGAAAAAAAAAAAAGAATATATCACAATTTACAAATAGATCCCCAAATATTTAGTCTAAGATTGTATTAGTTGCTTGTTTATTGTTAAAGGAATAAGAGCCAAATTACCCTAATGGTTCCATTAATTTTATTCTGCTTCTACTGGACTACAGAATTGAGCAAAGGTTTGAGTGCTCTGCATCTGGATGTTTAGAAGCTTGATTATGGAAATAAGACAAAATCCTAACAATCATGAGGTAAGTTCAAACCTTTAAAAAAGATAACACTCACTTATCTCTTTATTGTGCTTGCCTCTCTTTATCTCTTCACAGTCCTTTCCCTCTATGATCTGCAGAGGTGATCTTTTCACCCTGTTAAATCATCCTTATCCTACCTCCTGAATGCAATAACCTCTTTGGCACATTACCTATCTTGTATTTAATATATTGTGTTCTTCTTTTTTTTTTTTTTCCTAGTAGGTTACTCCAGAGCTCAGAATTGTTGGATTACTGATTGATTTCACAATTACTTTGTGCTATGGGTTGTTTTCACCTGTGTGACTCTCTTTGTTGCAAAATGAACACAAAACATACAAACGTCAAAGGAGAGAAAAAAAAAAAAATCCCTTTCTCTCTCTCTCTCACATATATGGACAGAGTTTATTTAATTAAGCACATATTATTTCAGATTGGAAAAACCTCAGCTTCCTAGATATTTTTATAAAACAGAAGAGAATTCTTCACATACCAGATTGACATCAGAAAAACAACCTTAAATCCTCTCCTCATCATCCATTTTGTTACAGTGTTGTAGGATAGGTTTTGTCCACTATCTGTGGAATTAAGACTGGCTACTAAGCCCTAACAATAAGCTGTACTTCTATGAAATATAAAAATGACACTAAAACCGTAGTGGTGGTAGAGTACACTCTTGAAAAGTGAACCCTCCCAGACTGTAGTGCTGTGGCTTTACATGTGTGGTTATCAGGAAAATATGTCCCTGTTTTCATTAATGCTCAATCCACTTCACAAGTCTTCTCTCTTCTTGATTTGATGTAAGTTTAGAAAAAAGAAAAATCTCACGTTAGTCTGGGATTGGTACAGCAGGACCCCAGGAGAGTCAGGGGTGTGTCCAGTGTCTCATTACTCTCTGCCTCTGTGCTGTTCATTATAAACAGAGCTAAGGAGGGATGCTGTGGCGTTAGAGAGTGAAGGTCAGCGTGACTTCCCCTGATGAATACAGCAATCAATACCTAGCTGGGTGAGATGAAAACTTGGTTCTCTGCAAAAACAAGATTTCAAACTGCAACTAGTTACTCAAAAACTGCTATTGAATGTTTCCAGCAGGAAATTTTCTTGTTATTTTTAAACAATTAATTGGCAGTTATAACATCAAAGTGATTTTTATTTGGATTCTCACACAGGGCAAAAATAGTTACTAGTTTTAATTTAAAAAACAATACTTTTACCAGAAACTTGACTCTTTTTTCAAACCATGAGCATGAAACAGCTAAAATAAGCAATACAGAAACAGCTGAGCAATATACCTAGCTACACTTTCTTACGTATGTATCTTTCTACATGGATATGCATACAGGCAGTTCTTTGTCTGAAGGCACCCTTATCCTTCAAACTCTTACATTCATACTCAGTTTTAAGAAGGTAATGAGACCTAGTGACTCTGTGTCTTTCCAAGATTGCCATGTCAAATGTTTAAATATAGATGACTGACAAAGAAAGGGGAACCGAGCTGGCTGATAGGAGCACACCACCCTCTGAAACTTTGCTTCCATAATGCCTTCTTCCCACTTCCACCCATACATTCATATAAACCTCATTACTCAATCCATGTTCAGTTTACTCACTTACCAGCCCCTAATTCCAACAGTACCACCATCCTCAGCCATCAGTTGTTTAACAGTGGCCCTGCCTGCTACTCAGTATCTCTGCATAATTTTTACCTATTTTCTCATGAAACACACTCTCTACCCTTCCCTCCTTTATAGGGCTGGTTTTGGACTACAGCATTATTTTAAAGACTTGATTGTCAGTCGAGTATCTGTCTTTACAAGAGCGCTATCCCAGCAGACTAATTTGTTTCCAGTTAAAGACAGACACTTAATAATAATACACTGCACAAAATCTCCCAATAAGGTATGACTGGCACAGGCTTTCAGTGAGTGGATCTAAGCTATTCTTTATAGAGCAGAGACTCACCATGCCCTGCATGTATGAAACCCTCCACTGGAGGGAACCAGTTCTGTGTTTGTCATAGTAAATTTAGGCTTGCCAGGAAAGCCATACTGTCAGATCACTCTTATTCCTATTGTTATTGACATCTACAAAAAACACACAACAAATTTAGCTGTAGAAAATTAACAATAATTTCAATACAAAGCCTGCTTCATTGTAGACAGGTCAATGATCAGGTATACAAAATAATAGCTATAAAAGCTTTTTTTGATACTATCTCTAGTTCCCAAATTTAAGAAAGCATTAAAAAAAAGTTTATTAAAAAACAGAATTTATGAAAAAAAAAAAAAAAAAAAAACCACTTTTGAGTGGAAAGAGAAGCAGGATACTGGGAATAAAAAAACATTGTTAACATTTTCATTATTTTTCTGTATTAAATTTCTGTATTATATTCACTCCTACAGGCAAAATTGGGCCTCTACACCTGAAGATAAAGATGGTCACAATTCTGAGCCTACAAACGAGCAATCCAGAACACTCCAGCCAGCCAGGCCCAGTTCCTGGAACAGGACCCGACTTAACAAAACACACCTTAAGGCACTTGTTAGCTCTGATACAGCAGCTTTCATTCAGTGGAGCTCTAGTTCTGGCTGATCTACATGCTGCTTTCCATCACCCACCCACCAGTGACAATAGCCAAATGTTTAGGATCTCTCAAAAATTATAAGTTACTTTGCATATATTTGATTAGCCCTTCTAGGCATTGGAGAAATTTTGCCCCTCATCACAGCCTCACAATAGCACCAGAATTAATGTGATATTCGAGATCTGGAGACATTATCTGACCCCATGTATGGAAGAAAAAAGCAGGAGAGAGGCCAAAACTCACACAACTGAACCATACTAATAGTCTCATTGACTTCAAAAAATATACTGGTATGAAAGTAAATACTAAGAATTTGGCTCAATACATGGAATTTCCAGCCAATGTATTAGGCCTTCCTGTTCTTTTAAAATAAAAAAGCAGTTTGGATTTCTGTAGTATTTTTGATAATGTAAGCAAAGGCTCAACCGATCACCAGAGGAAATGAATATCTTTACATCCACAATGCCATACCTAGTGCTATTTTAATTCATAGATAGGCTTCCTATGTGATTAATTAATAGCATTAAGAAATAGAATTTTGGTATTTTTACCATTTTTGTGTCATGTTCTACAGTGAACTGTAGGGTGGCAATACAAGAATAATTTAGAGATAAATTAGCATAATAATTAGAAGCCTAGAAGTCTTTATAGTGTTTTTAATATTTATGCTTGATAAATATTGCTCTATTTGTCAGTTTATGCAGTATAAAGTGAAACTTAATGTAAGAAGGTTATTAGCATAAAATTAGCATAATGAGTAAAAAGCAAAACACAAAGGTAATCAAAAATAACAGAGGTTGCTTCCTCTTGCCTCTCTCAAAGGACATACTTTACACCCAAAAATCTGTGTTATGGAAAACAAATTTCATTTAAATTAATTATGAGGTTCTATTATAGCTGTGAAAAATCTGTATCTTTTAACAGTTCTTCCAGAAACTGCTTTTTTGTCTCTTTCAAACTTCTTCCACATAGTCTAGCTACTCAAAGAATGAGATCATTCTGGTCACATTGCTTAGGAAAAACTAATTTAAAAAAAAAAGACATTTGTCCAATGTAGCAAGACCATTTAGCTCTGACTTAGGGATGACATGAAAATGTTGTATGAAACCAAAGAGACAGACCACAGATTCATACCTTTAGACATCAACAAAAAGGGCAAACAGCAATAGTGTTATCTGTATCAAGAGATCTATCAGCCAAATAATTTCTTTTGCACTTCTAAAGTTTTAGGTGAACACAACATATGAAGCCCAAAGTTGTATGCTTCAAAGTTCATGGAGCCCAACTCTGTTACCAGGTACCTGACATTTTTGCTGACTGCTACAGCTTCCTAGTGATATTCAAATTTGTCTTCTTTTCTCCTTCAACTACAGTTTCCAAGACTTTGTCCTACACTAGTGAAACCCATGGCTTTATAAGCACCTCTGAGACAAGGGCAATTACCTAGCAGGGGTGAGAGCTGATAGAGGTGAGAGAATGGAAAGACTCCAAACCATTCCTTAAGAAACTCTGGTATGATCCACATCAGGTTTATGAGGGAAAACATTATGAGATTGATTAAAGCTGGCTAAAAGGGGCTTCAAAACTATTAATCCATTATTCCTTGGGAATAAATATAAGAAGCAGTTAGGCTTCTGTCTGATATCAGAAGCTGAAACAACAGCAAACATCTACCCAGAATATACATTGATACTCAGAATTAAGGCCTGAGAATGGAAGAGCATCACTTGGATGGGTTTGGAGATTTGCTTTTCTGTGAAAGACAAAAGAGGAGAGAAGCTGTGCAGACAGACATCTTTAGACCAACACATTTATTTCTCCAGGGCATAAAGGTTGCTTGAATTCACTCTGGTACAGCAGTTTCACCCCTACACCCTCTTTTCCTCAGCTCTGCCTACCAACTTAGAAACCAGGGAGTAGTCCATGGGAATCACTACAGCAGCTCTGTAGTTCGGAGATTTCTCAAAGCATTTTGGCAATTTCAAAAAGCATTCAAAGCAATTAAGGCAAAAAAGATGCCTTATGAAAAAACTGATACAAACACGCTTGTGTAAAGCACCGTTCTGGGATGTGTGTCCACTTGCCATTCATCATGTGCCCATGAAAAGACCACAAAATGCAAAGCATGAAATCCACGTTTGAACACTCGATGACTACACCCCCGACATCACCTTCCACAGCTCGACCCTCCCTATTGCTTAAAAAGAGCAACTAGCACTAGCGCAAGCACTCACCTACAGCTAAAAGTCAGCAGCTTTCTTCAACCCCCTCCTCAATCTCCAGTGATGAGAATACAGGTATAACAGGTGGATTTGCACACATGAAATGCTTTTCTAATTGAAAAAAAAATTAAAAAAAATTATCACACTATTGACATTTCTGCTGTAGTTGGTACAAGGAGTCCAGGTCCTAAAGTCACTCACAAAGCCAGATCTCCTTGGCAACATATACATTAAAACACAGCTTGGAGTTACTGCTTTTTTCTAATACTATTATTTTTATGGTACCCACTATAGTATTAGTCATCAGAAGGCAATTCTTGGTTTATGCTGAAAATTTATGATCCTTTTCACTCCACCAGCATTTGTAAGATATACTAATTACCAACATAAGGATTTGTGGAAGAGATCTGGAAATAATAGAAATAAGCCTTTTAACAGGCACAGCAATTATGCAGACACAACAGATGCTAATAACGATTTTCATTTCTGTGGAAAAATGATTAAGGTTTAAAAGTACAATAACAAAGAGGCGTAAGAAGAGTACAAGGGGGCGTAGATGACATGAGACAATGTATGTGTGATCACAATTGCTAATTTAAAAAGAACTTTCACATTGGAATAATCTCAAAACCATCTCCTCAACAACAATCTGTTTGTTTTTCATGCTATTTTCCTACTTCATGTTACCCCAGTTCAGCTATTTACCAAAGTTATTTCAATCTCCACTTCTGTTTTCTGTCATGGGCAAAATGTCAGACCAGGTGAAAAATTAGATTCTTGAATATCTGCTTAATAATTATTCTCCCAGGACCTTTCTTAAAGCTTTAAATATTTGTCTCTAGCATCATGGTAAACTCAAGTAATTGCATATCAAATTATTTTAACTGCTTCATATGTGTAGGGTGGGTTTTTTTCACCTAGTGTCCCGAACCACTCTGTGCAATGTGTTAA
>NW_010290356.1:164627-203254 GCF_000700745.2 Antrostomus carolinensis | reverse complement strand
GCCTCAGTAGACTCCTATAAAAATACACATACACAGAACAAGAGCCAAGTCTTCAAATTACCACCAAGCTTAGTGTTTAATATAAATGAGTGGTGGAATTAAAGTTCATAGCTCCACTTGTGTTAGCGGTAGACTTCCTGTTCAGTCAAAAAATTGTTCATTAAGATAATTAAAGTTCTGGGCCACCTCATCCATCAGTCAGTCTTTCTTCTGAGCACTTAACAGTTATTGCTGAATGGACTCTGAAATAACCCATTAACTCAGCATAGGTTTGCCAGGTGCTTTGAGATCACTAGGAATGAAAGGTGGCACATAAATCAAAGGCATTGTCATCATCTGACACTCCTAAAGTCTGCACTGAAGTTACTTCAATCATTAAGGGTTGGTATTGCAGCCATTTACATTGGAAGTTGGGACTGCAATTTATTTCCAAGATCAGAACAGGAGGTGAAGTGGCTGGTGAGGTGATGAATCTGACATTACAGCAGAGATAATAGAATCACTTGGCCGGAAAAGACCTTTGAGATCATCGAGTCCAACCACACCTATCCACTACTAAACCATATCTCCCAGGACCCCATGTAGCCATCTTTCAAACACCTCCAGGGATGGTGACTCCAACACCTCCCTAGGCAGCCCATTCCATTGCCTGAGAACCCTTTCAGTGAAGAAATTTTTCCTGACATACAATCTGTACCTCCCTTGGTGCAACTTAAGGCCATTGCCTCTTGTTCTATCACTAGTCACCTGGGAAAAAAGACACACACTTGCCTCGATACACCCTCCTTTCAGGTAGTTGTAGACAGTAAGAAGGTCTCCCCTCAGCCTCCTCCTCTCTAGACTAAACAACCCCAGTTCCCTCAGATGCTCCTCATAAGACTTGTTCTCCAGCCCCTTCACCAGCTTTGTTGCCCTTTTCTGGACACGCTCTAGTGCCTCCATGTCCTTCTTGTAATGCGGGACCCAAAACTGGACACAGTATTCAAGGTGCAGCCTCATCAAATCTGAGTACAGGGGAAGGATTACTTCCCTGGTCCTGCTGGCCATGCTGTTTCTGATACAGGCCAGGATGCTGTTGGCCTTCTTGGCCACCTGAGCACACTTCTGGCTCATATTCAGCTGGCTGTCGACCAACAACCCCAGGTCCTTTTCTGCTGGGCAGTCTTCCAGCCACTCTTCCCCAAGCCTGTAGCATTGCATGGGGTTGTTGTGACCCAAGTGCAGGACCTGACACTTGGCCTTGTTGAACCTCATACAGTTGGTTGCAGCCCATTGATCCTGGCAAGAGATCCAGAGACAAAAGTATTTATGGTGCTGTCCTTCAGAACAAAGCAGAGAGTAATAAATCTGTTAAGATATTTTCAAATCAAACCATTTCTTCCCCTAATGTCCACACAGAAAATAGCTTGGCAAATTCCATTGCACTATAGAAGAAAGACTTTACCCCATGCGTATTTTTTGAGAATGATGCACGCCGCCTCTCCACACTAGAAGCCACAGAAGCTACTGAAAGAAAAATTAACCAATTCACACTGTATTTAAGTGTGCTAGGTGTTTTGTCAATTATTTAATGAAACAGTGGGTATGTAGGCATGACAGCATACAAGAGTTAGCTTTAAAATAGGCACTGCCAGCAGTCTGGATTTAGTACGAATTAGCCTCTTGATAATTTTTTTTTCAGTTTCTTAGGTGAAATTTGTAGCTAAAGGGAGTTCTTTTCATCATAGCTGCCCTGGTAATGTGGACAAGGTTCTCCAGCACAAAGTTGATTTGAATAGAGATGTACAAGTAATGCCACAATCCAGATGCCCCCTCATGGTAAAATTTCACAACAATTTAAGGAGTGCTGTGTTCAGTCACACCTGCCTGTGGACTAACCCCGGGAGGGCAGATCAAGTCCCCGAGTGCTCTCATATTGCGACTTTCCCACCATCTAGTGGCTGAAGAGTTACAAATAATAAAAACTCAACAATCCTGTACCTCACAGATTTTTTTAAAAATTAATTAATTAATTAATTATTAATTTTTTATTATTATTTCTGTGTATTAGTAAGGCTCCTTGTTTTTTAAGGAAGAGATCAAACAAGGCTATTTTACAGCTGCCATTTTCTGCTTCAGCATCTAAATTTTCATGTTTAAAAAAAATTCTTACTCCTAACATAACATTTACAGAGGATAGGACCCCAGAATAAATCCTTGCAATGATATTCACCAGTAAAGGAAAACAAGAGCTTATCACCAATAGGGTATCAGCCTCAACAACTTATGATACTTCAACTTGAAGAACTGGTACCTAAATCACTGCTGACTGTTATGCTCAAGAAAAAGAGGCTGAACACCATAGCAGGCAGATCATACTAAAAATGTCCTAGTTTGACAATACTTTGGGAGATCTTAAGGCAGGTTTGAGAGTATGTCAGCATCTGCTGAGCCCTTCCCTGTTGTATTACAGACTCTGGGACAACATTTGAACACATAGGGGTAAGCTGAAACCTGAGGTTTTCTGCACGCTTTCCTGTTAAAATATCCAGAGATATTTATGGAATTAAAAGTTCAATCACTGCTCAGTACTTTCAGAAGCGTGTTTGAGAGATGTCAAAAAGGATGCTTTTAACTTATGGCAATGGTTACTTTATATATATCCCTCAAAAAAGTGCCCTAAATCTGTTCTGTGAGCATATACAGACTAGATATTATCATTTCTGGTATTTACTGAGATAGGTCATGTCATCTAGAAAGGTTAATGCTACTGAAGCGCTCACCCTAAGAAGAGTTACTGAATGGTTGAGACGCTTTAAGAAGCCAGAGCAGTACTACAAATAAATACATGCCCTCTGCTATATATATGCTATCCATGTTAGAAAAAAATCTTTAAATTGGCTTTAAAGCTCTCTCATTCAACTCTTCTTATACAATAAAAACATTTAACAACCTTAACAGTAAAACAGCAAAAGTTTTCCTAACCCTATAGGAGACATCTGCATCTCCCATCTAAAGCATAACAGGTAAAACTGTACAGTGCTCTTCCAACGCATATCCCACAAGTTCAAGGAAATGTTTGGATAACTCCATTTTAAGTATATTTCTCCACCTGCAACCAATACATTTGTACTCTGGACATTATTTTTAAGTTCAAAAGTAACATAAGATCCTCCTTTTCTTCTTGAATATAGACAAGTATTTAAGAGTACACATTAAAAGCAGTTCTTGGGAGTCTGAGTTGCTATAGACTCCCTCAGTAGAAGTCACAAGACTATTTCCTTTGGTCAAACCTAATACTGAAAAACTACAACTAAATATCCATTTGTCCCTTTCTCCTGCAGATTTTTTCCAAGTCTGTAGTGTAACTTGTCTGCATTGCCAATGGAATCACTTGTACTTTTAATTTTCTGCTTTAGAATTCTCAAAACATCAATTTAGAATTATCAAAAAAGTGGCTACACTTTGAAATAGTCCAGTTACATTTTTCCTTTGACTGTCTGTCCTGGTTTTTGCTAGAATAGGGTTAATCTTCTTCTTAGTAGCTAGAAAGCGCTGTGTTTTGGTTTCAGTGAGGATTGGAATGAGAACAATGTTGATAACTACAAGGACACTGTGCTTGGACAGTTTCCAAGAACAGAATATTGGAAGGGACGGGTGGAGAAGAAAAGTGTAGTAGTTAGTAAAACCCAGAACTGACAGTTGGATATGCCAATAAGATATCCCATATCATATTATATCACATTTAGTATATTAACCAGGACTGACCAGAAAAGGGGGGGGATTCTCTCGGGAATTCATACTCAGCTGCGAGTGGCTGTGTCTTGTTTGGTTGCCAGCTAAGTTAATCTATCACGCTGTCCCACGGCTAGTGTGAGGTGGTTTCCTTTCAAAAGCAAGAAAATCCACAGTGGTACTAAGCCAAGGGACCACCTTTCACAAAATATGCAGAAAATTAGCTTTAAGCTTATAGGCTGTTTGCTTTCCATTGCCAATCCCAAACAAAAGAGATCATTGATAGTGTGTTCCAAGAAGGCTCAATTTTGTTCTCCCTCCTAGTACTGGTGGTTTTGTCACTGGGGCTGAGAAAAAGCAGAATCTGATCTAGAACCATCAAATTCTGAAAATTCACAGACAGCACTGAGGTGAGTAAGTATTCACAACAAAGAAACTTCTAATCTGGGAAACTGCCATATACCTCACCACCCTGTCTCCACTCCTTCTCCATGTTTTCAAAATAGCAAATGCAAGTTATGAACAGCTTTTGTAACTCATGTTCTTGTCAGCAGATGAGGAATTATTCAGCAGTATTCACTGATTCTAAATAATGAATAAAGAACCCAGCAAGTTGTTACAGATAGTTCATAAACAAAAAAGTGGCAGAGCTCATTTAATAAATTATTCATTCTGAATTATTTTGCTAAATCTAATATACAGTACCTATACATATGGGAGGGCAAGAAAGAACATTAGCAGCTTTTAGACATATTTTAGAAATGTTCATGTCAATTGTATATAATTTTCAAGGTTAATGGCTTTTTGATACATAATAATGGAACTCCCATTTATTGTACATATCCTAGTTGCAAAACCTGTTTCATTTACATAATCAGAAATTGCAGTTGAGCAATCCTCAGCATGTGGTTATTCATTTGATGAAAATGTAAATTTCAATTTTATTTTTGTTCAATTGCATACACACTACATTTAGTGAACATAAGTAAAAGCATTTTAATTTAACCAATGAATTCAGCTCATTACAACCTAAGAACGTTGAGTATCCCAGAATTTTGTAACAAAATGCATTTTTAAGCAATGATTTACAATTAAGTTATCTTTTTATTTTATGTTTTAACACCTGGAAAAAGTTACTGTGTTTATTTTTATGCAAATAAATTCCCTTTAGAATGTAAGATTGCTCCGCCATTTTAGATACAAAATTAGTGTAGTAACATTCAAAAGAAAGACATTCAATTAAAAAAATGATTAAAGGGAGACATTTAAAGCTAACATTGAGTGAAACCTCTGGGAAAAAGTGGTTTGTTGTGCTTGGTATCTAAAAGAGACTCTGATGCAAAAATGAATATCCAGACCAACTGATCTGTTTACACAAGCTGAAAATCTAGACCCGGCTGTGTTGGAAGGGTAGCTAAATATATGTCTCTCTTACTTGTAAACTGGATATATGACATAGAGGCATTCTGGAGACACAACAGTTACAAACTATCTTGTAAAAGTCTTGCATACAAACCTGGTTTTAGAGCCTTAAATCACCTCTTTTAAAATCAAGAAAATTTGGAGATATAGAGAAACACGAAGGAAATGAAACTTGTGTTCTGCCTCCTTCAGTGGTGTTACAATCTCTATTATTGATAATAGTGTTGATCACAGTGATTGAGCCAGCAGAGTGGCTTTCGTGATTTAGTTAATGAGAGCTCACTCATCATCAGAGCGGGGGTATTTCCAAGCTACAGATGAGAGCAACAGGTTGAGACTGTGATCCTCAAAGGGACCATTTAGTTGACTGAAATTAATTTGCTCTGACATTATAACTACTACTTCTAATTAAGTCAAGTTCATGATCTTTATAGAAGTAAAGCTTAGAAAGATGACAAGTCCAAACATTTTGAGATAATATAAGTAAAATTTTTACTGAAGCAACTTTGCACTTAATTAAAAATATATCTGATAATCACAGTAATAGACTTTATTTTAATAAATAATTTTTATTGTATATCTTGCAAAGATTAACCTGGATTCCATTTCTCTTCAGAGGCAGCACAAGTATAAGTAATTAAATTTTACAAATTGATAAAATCTAGCATTAGAATTCCATACTTGCTTTGCTTCCTCCAGCCATTCTCTCTCCCCCTCCAAAAAACAAGTGTATTCCTCTGTATTGTTTAGCTGCAGTCATTGTTTCTGACTTTAGAACAGATTATCTCTAGAAACAATTCTATAACAGCCATAGACATGTAGACATACTATTCCTTTTCACCCAGAAATTCTGACTAGATGGAAAAAGAGGATTTGTGGCACTTGTCCATAACATCTTGACGTCCCACAGCTCAATCAGGCAAATAACTGGAACATCTAGAAACACCAGAACCATTGAGTGCACACACACAGATCCGTTCAATGGCGATAAAGGTCAGTCAGTGTGTGTGCAGTAAACCTTTTCTACTCATCACACACAGGACTTGCTGTAACACAACATACATTCAAAGCTTTCTGAGCACATGGGATCTGCTGTGCACGTGCTCCATCTGTGACCCGCATGTACATCCAACACAAGAAAATGTTGGATTTCCTACACATGCTTTGAAAACCAAAGGTCATCACAAAACTCCAACATTATGAGGCAACTGTAGCCTTTCTTATATCTGGTCTGATAACATCTGATATGAATGAGCTGAGACATTGGGATTACAGCATGTGCTAGAAGCCAATACTCAGCTGGACCAAGTGTCCCTGCCAGTTGCTAGAATAGCTGGCTTGGATGAATGAAAAACATTTTTAAAATTGATAGTGAAATATGTACTTTGTTATGCCTTCATTCCAAAACTGAGGAGATTCGCAATCATAAAACCTTATGGTAGCTTGTGGTTTCCTTTGGGCAACTGATGGCTGAATTTAGTTTTCCTGACCTATCTCATTAAATTACAAGGTATATTTCTGGCAAAACTAATGGATTTTGATGACTGGTGTAAAACACAAATATTGATTACATGTATTTTCCTGGTAGAAATAGTATTTTCTTTTTTTCTTAGAAGTGATAGTTCTAAGCAGAATGCAATGAATTTAGAAAGTCAAAATCATCACTGAACTTGTCTACAGTGTCTTTATATATTTGTCTATATATAAATATAGATATATTTAGGCACAGGATTCAAAATCCTAATCTACTACGTAGTACGGTGAGTTCTCTTATTTTCTAATCAGCTAAAATAAGCCGGGAATTGATACCAGGTATGCAATGGGCAAATTTCTAGAAAGAGGAATCTCTCACAGAAAGGAGAGATTAACAGCTCGGCCAGCTGGCATTTCTCTCAAATGATCTGGCATAGGACCTACATGAGCTGATTTCCATGGCCCTGGTTGAGGTCTTTGCTGGGCATTCTCCAGGCTGTTGTGCTAAGCCTCAGACTAGACTGCAGGGCTCCCCCTCCATCACCACAGTCCCTGGCTCTCAAAGCCATGGCACACTTTTGGACAGTCTCCCTTCAGAGGCAGGGCCATGCTTTGTCAGTAATTTAATGCCTTGAGACCAAGTTGGCAGTAGCACCATGGTAAGCAGGTAAACTGAGTGGCACCTAAAAACATAATGATATTCTGTGTGATTCACAACGCACTACCCTATAGAGAGTTGAATTGCTAAATTTCACAGAAAATGGGAAGGTAAAGCAAAAAGAATAGTTCATAAAACCTACTAACCTACCACTTCGAAAGATGGAATAATTTCACAGACCAAATTAAGAGCTCTAAGTTCAGCTCCTTATGTTCTAACTTTAAGCATCTCCTTGTTTGATTAAGACAACTCAATTAATTTGTATTTTGTCTCAGATTCTCCTATGTATGAAATAACAGTATTATCATTCTGGACAAAATGGTACAACATAAAAATATGGATTAAAGAGAAAATTAGAACTATATGAAAATAATATAATATTGTTTATGTCAATGCCAAAAATGAAGCAAACAAAAATATCCTCTTGATGCTTGTATTAGCAGCTTCAACTACCACCAGGGGATTAAACAACATACTGTAGGAGTAATTCAACCAGTGGTTCAACAACTTAATTGAGCAAACATGTTCAATGCTTAAGTTTTTCCATCCCATCAAATAAATACATGTTTCCAAGCCAGCAAAGCCTCCCACATGCTCAACTGAGAAGTCATGCTGTTAATTCCATCCCCTCCTGTTGGACCACACCCTCACACGCTGTGCCCCGAAGGCAGTGGTTTTGCTCCATATGTCACTGGATTTAAGCCATCCTATTTGCTTGCCTGGCACTATTTGTATCAAATCTGTTTTTCAATGTACTGCATGATAATGACATAAAGAAAAGCAAAACAAAAGCCTGACCACTAATTGCTGCATTTCTGACAAACCTGACTAGGAAATTCAGTGTGTGCAGCTATAGAGAGCTATAGCTCTCTGCAAACTGAGAGCTACCTAATGAAACCAAACGTAATTGCTCGAGTGAAAATGGAGGTAACATTCTCACGTAAAACCACCACAAAATGCTTCAGCATTTATGTACATAATGCACCCACAGTGAAGTTTTGTCTTTGTACTTTCAAATGACCAGGAATTCTATTTAATTATGTATATAAATAATGCATAGTATTCCTTTTCTTTTATTCCATTACTGTTATTTCTTGGTTTGTTTATAAATTATTTGCCAGGTTCACTCTAGAAAGGAAAAGGATGGCCCCTCCTCCAGGAAGTTTAGAAACTAAGACAGACAAAAATAGAAAACGGAGGGAAAGCCTATTCCAATTTTACTATTTTGAGTCCAAATCTAATATAAAAAGAGGGCCACGGTATAAAACTTGTTCCAAATTGAAAGGTAGATCCTCAGCTGGTAAAAATAAAGCTATGACAACTGACCAGAACCAACTGATAATATAGCCCCGAATTTTCATTCATCCTATCAAATACTATCAGCAAATTCATTATACTAAAAAAAAAAAAAATCAACCAAACAAAAAACTTTAGAAAACTACCAATGAAACAAAAGAGAATGCTAAATCCCATATAGTGTATCACTTGCACATTTTTGCCTTTGAGTGCAAAGTCAGGCACCAATTCTGCCATTAACAGCATTTCTAACTTCCTCCTTGCAAAGCTCTAAAAATGTTCTAGGTTGATATAGTCCTTGTTAACTCTGTCTTGAAATATCACATATATAAATTTCACTGTTTCTTTCTGCTACACTCAGAAATAAATTGAAAAGCTTGTTCAAAATAAGAAATTAAATTACCAAAACAAGCCTACCTTTTAAATTTAATAAAGGTTATTCCATTGGTTATTACCTCAAAGAATTTTTATGCCACAAGACTACGATGGTAGTATAATCACAATTCAGCATTAGTTACAAGGCAAGCAGTGCAATTATTCAAATGTGACCTATTTTTATCTTAGAGACAGTTTTTCAATTTTGAATTCTGCCTTTATTGAAATGAGAATGAACTTTTTAGAAGATTTAAAGATAATGTGCTAGGCAGGACCATGGAGACAAACACATTCCCTACAGCAGCTCACGTTTCTTGCTATAACAGCACATATAAAATACAGCTAACCTTTATCAGCAAACCTAAGATGTTTGGAGAACCTGGCCTTCATTTAATATACCAGTATCTTTCATCCCTGAAGGAAGATTATACAGCAGATCTGGTTATATAGCCCAGAAACTTCAACCAGAAAAAAGAAAAAGGAAAAGGTAATAGACGATGCAACTGGCAGAATAATTTTAATTAAGTTGTTTCACCTTTACCCTAATGTAAAAGTGTGAGACTCTTGAAACCATCTGGATTTACATACTGTGAGACAGAATGTAATTATGTGACCTATTCACAGCTTCAGCATCTAATCAATTGCAACATTCTCATGAATCACACACTTCAAGCCATACTCATCTCAACTGCAAAAGCGGCTTCACTAGTTAGCACAGACAATCGAGACCAGACAAAGTAAACTTTACGTTTGGGTTAGGACTGTTGGAGAATCTTGCACAACCTGACTCAGTCCAAAATCTTCATGAATAAGGTACTTAAATTCAGTCATCATTTTAACAATGGAACATAAAAGGTACTTAGATTCTTTAGTGCCTTCCCCCCACATAAGGATTCCAAGGCACCTTCACATAAAAACCCATTTGTTACTCATGCATCATAAACAAAAGAAGCTTTGTAAGAGACTTGGACCTTCTCAGGACCAAGTATAAGAAGCAATGACTCATACTTGAGAAATGCAAAATCTAAAGGGTTGTATGCAAGAGGATTTAGGTTTCCTAAGTGATTGGGAAAAGTCATCATTCAAGACACTCCGAGATAAAACAGAAGCAGATATTAATGATCTATGAAAAGAAAGGCCAAATCAATGCATTTATAACAATTTTTGTATAAGCTCATCTCAGAGACCCGATTTCAGAACTATTGTGCCCCAAAACCAGAGGATATATAGAACTTCCAACCAAAGAAATATGACTGAACAGAATTTTATGCAAGGATCATTTCTCAGGCATTAAAATAAGCTTATGGACAGATTGATTATAACTTACCATAGGTAGAAAAGTTATATATTCCAAGAGCTAAAAAGCAGGCATGTTTCTATTCCTTTGATTGAGAGAAGTAGAGAGACTTCCAGAAAAAGCAGGTATTTTGTATCTAAATTTAGAATCTGTGAGAGAGATCTGACTCGAGATGGAGACTAGTTCTCTAGCTGCTCATACTTGCCCTTGAGATGCACGTTTTTCTCACATTTTATGGAATTTGTGAGCAAAAATAAAATTACCTATTAAGTTACAGAATCTCCTTGGTTTTTTGATAGACATTTGAAGCTTCTCTAAAATGTTTCCTTGTCTTCTGACACTTCAGTTCCATAGATGAGTAGTAGTCCTAGGCTCAACACTACACAGTCTCGATCTTAAATCTTGCTGTTGAACTCCCCAAAGACTGATGTATATTCTCAGCATGGAAATGTTCAGACCGTTATTCTCTACAGGAAGCTCTGAAACTGTTAAGTTTTACTAATTCCATCTGAACCAGTCCATATTCAAACAAAGGTGCCCCTGAAGTCAATGACAGTCAGAAGTGCCCAAGTAAAGATGATTTGGATGTTAACGATGTATTGTTAGAAAGAAAAAAAACAGAGTAAACTAAAGAAACCTCAAGTTTCTAATCAGTGAGGCTACAAGGCTTCTGCAAGAAAACAACCAAATGCAGGGTCTGTAAAATAACACCATGTTCTTTCCAGCACTTTATATTCTCAATGGGCCTGATCCAATCCTTATTCAGAAAACATTTCACATACTTCAGGCATGTTGCTATGCAGTGATCTGTGATCTGTTTCATTAATCCAGAAAAATTCTAACTAGCAACAGAGCACTCTTTGATAATCCTAAAGCACAGCAACGAAGAAGAATGTTTACTATTATCTAGCAAGCCATACATAACATAGCTCATCATCAAACTTCCTTCCTGTAGCAGCAGTAAAAGAAATCTGCAATATCCCTTGAATCTTCCAGAAGTTCTAAGTATAGAGATAATGGAGTCAAATTAGATGCTGTGCTACTAAAATAACAAATGCACCCAATAAAGATTACAAAGCAAGGCAACTAAAAAGCTCATGTGTATTTTTACACTCAGCACATAACAATTTCAAGTCCAGATAATCACTCTGTGTATGCTGCAGGAAGGTGGCCCAGCCTCCTTTCACAGAAGAACAAGCGTAGGTGCAACAGAAACATCACAGATGTGTCCTTAGAGAGCTGGAGCTTCAGGGTTCTGCTTCTTCTGTACAAGGCCAAACTGTATTACACTCCAGATGGTACAATACACCCATCTGAAACAGAGAATCATTCCTAGGGCAGAGAGATTAGTATCGTGTATGGGTATGATATATTTTCCTGTGTAACTTTTATGAATATTTGAATATCAAGACTGTTTCTGCTCTACAGCATTGAGCAAGACATTTAAAGTACAGATTAATTATAACTGGTAGGCTGACTTAAATAAGAACTGGTTACAAATCAGTTTATTATAACAAAAATATAAAGTTGCATTTTGGATATTTAGCACTGTACCATCTATCTTTACAACTGTGTCTGAACTATCTCTGCAAATCCTTTAATGCAAAATTGCATTGTACCATCTTCCCTCAGAATTCAAGGTATTTCCAGTACTGAAAAAAACCTGTCTTACAGAATGTGGCAAACTCTTCCCTATAACACAACTCCTTTCCTTCTAATTTTGTTCATCTGCATAAAGATAACTTCTAAATCTATCTCAGTTAATTGTTATACACCACAGAGAACATGAACTCACACAAATAGTGCTATACCCTTGCAGCCTGGAGAAATGTATGCATGGAGGCAGAACAGTCTATCTGCAGGAGGAGGATGTGAGTTTTCAAATTAGCCCACTCTGCTGGTGTCCAGCATGTGTCACAAATCCTCAGTTCATTAAGGAAACCAAACACAGCAATGGCTCTCCGCAACTAAGTCAACAAACAGAGTTTGAATTTTGTAACCTGTGAACTATAAAAACATTGCAAGCAAGTACAGACACAGCTAAGCCAATATATTGTAACACCAGTCAATTATCTCTACTCAGGACAGTAACACAAGAGATTATGACTTCAGATATATAGTATGTGATAACACAGCAATATACTTTAGCTTATCAGTTCTCTGAGCCCAAAACAGCAAATTATTGGAAGCAAAAAGGGGAAGCGAGGCTGGTAATATTTCTTTGAAGGCACAATTGCATTTAGGTAGTCTGTGTTCACCTCTCTTGCATTTACATCTCATTAATACTCTAAAACACAAATCCGCCACCTAAATGTCTGCAGATACTGCAGATTTTGAGTAAATGCTTGAGCACTTGCAAAAGATGAGTTCATAATTCAGAAAGACTAGATATTAATGATGGAAATCAAATTAGAAGTTTTATAGTCACCAAACTACAGAACACCAACCACATGACTTCTAAATTCAATCAAAAGAGCCAATGCGACTCAACTTAGGTAAACCAAGCACTTGTAGTTGATTTCTTCTGCCTTTAATTGCAGATACTGATTAAGATTTGTCAGTTGGTGTGATTCAGACAAAAATAAAAAGTTTATATTGGTTGCTGACAATTTATATGGAGAAAAAGTGCTGAAAGGGAATAACATAAAACAGTCACTTTGAATTACAGATTTGCTCTAGAGCATCTCCTGGGAGGCATTTCTGGGTACACAGAAAGTACAGTTTTGTTTAACAAAATGGAATGTGCTAGAATACAGAAGCCTGTATTCATAAAACCTGCCCCTTCCCACAATGTTTAGGTGGTTGAACACAGCTTCCAAACTCACAGTTATAGCTAGCACAAAGTATAGCTTTGTTAAAGTTAATTCTGACTCTGGTATTTTTCAGACATGCACAATGCAAATATTTTCATCAGGAGCTAGTTCAGAATGATTAAATTGGGCATCTCCAATGCTTACAGATACTAAGAAGATTCAATAAAATAGAATCACTCCAGGTTCACCCATCTTCTGTAACCATTGGGAAAAAAAAATGTGCTTTTCCCATTACTGCTAAAAGATGTCTTTTTGAGTGGAAATTAAAGTATGTGTTTTTTAAAAGGCCGTGAGATATCAATATATATTTATGTGTATGTACAGGAAACATACATATTGATATTCATTAACTATTTACTAGAAGTGTTTGTTTTCTGACACCTTAAAGAGTACCTCCATTAATGGTAAAAAATAGACAATTCTGACACAGAAACTCAATTTATAAAGACCAGTGAAGGCAGTGGTCTCTAGTGAGGAAGGTAATAGATGAGGACTTCAAACACATGGATTTAATTCAAACCTGCACCACTATCCTGCCATGTGACCAAAGGGGAATCGCTTCCCTCTTCTGCACCCTGCATTTGCCCAGTCCATCAGGATGGCAAACTGCAGGAGGGTAGAGACTGCTGAACTTGCCACAGAAGCCTCACACTCTCTGTTGGATCCCGTAGATTACAGTGACAGTACTCAGATGAGAAACACAGGTAAGTCCATTTCCATCACTAAAATATACCCCCATCAGGAAAACACAGTGACGTGATATACTTTATTGTAAGAATTGCTGTGATAACCAGAGACGGAGTCTAATCACGTACATCAGTGTGTCAATACACGGAACAATTGACTCAATCCATAATCACCGGGCATCAAAGCAACAAAAGGATCAGTGATTTCTTGCACCAGAGGAAGGACACAGAGTGGAGTTTCCAAACTCCAAGAGAAACATATCTGACCTAATGCATTAGAGAGTTAGCTATTGGACTCATGAAGCTATCAGCAGGACTTCCTGAATGGCAGTTAAATACCTCTGAGCTGCTTTTATCATGTATCCTGTTAAAGTGGCCAGATAGATTTTTATCAAAATGCTAAAACACTCCAAGTTCTTCCACATAAGTGGTCTCCAGATCTCTGCAGTGTTAGTTAATCCAGTCACTGTAACCAAATTCATTGCCACCTGTGTTTTTTTCTTTCTAAAAGTATAGATTTTTGTCTGAAATAGAAAGCGTGCTCCATGTAATGTCATACTGACCACAGAGAGTTTTCTATAAAACCCAGAAGAAAGCTACTTTTACAAGTTCCTCCTAAGCAGAGACTAAGTTTTGGAAAACATTACAGTTAAAAGGTTACAGATAAGCTTATGAATTTGGCATTTCTCCTCCCTTTATTCTTTATCATTAATGACATTTACATTAACAAAGGCTTATTTTTTGAAAGAGGTATCTCCTTTATTCATTGTTCCTCATCTGAAGTTTTAATTATAACTTCACAACTCCACAACTGAATAATATGATGCAGTGATGATTGCAAACCCAGCAGAGGAGTAGCAGGAGGGATCACTCCATACAAATATTCTGTTACCCTGCAGTATCCTAAATATTTTTGATTTAACAAGCAAGGACAGAAGAAAAATATATTTGTCAAGTAATCTGAATTTATCAAGTTTTCCATAAAATGCAAATGCCCTTAGAGGTGAAAAAGTTTTGATTAGGAGATGTATAGCATCATGAAGATGCTGGATATGCAACATTTCTCAAACTAGATTCCACAAAGTACTCTGCAAACTGTTTATTTGTTAGAAATTCCCAGAAACTCTGACAAACTGCACTGCAGGCATGGCACACTGTAAATCACTAACACCGTAATTAGCTGCTTTATAACACAGTGTGACTGTAGTCCTCAGCTGTGAGATAATGAAATAAAACATTTCTAATATTATTCTCACAAATATTAATACAGAAAGTGGATATATTAGCTTTCAAGAGAACAGAGATTTAGCCTGGCATGGAGGAACTGTGAAAAAAAAAAAAAAAAAAAAAAAAACAGAAAAATACTTTCTGTTTGGCAGTAAAGAAGAGAGGTCACAGTATGAGAAGGTAAAACATACCTGAGGAATACAAATTTCTGGATACAATTTGATGATTGTTTCTTTCAACAGCAGTCCATCTTTCTCTGCCTCTCTGTTCATACCACTGCATTCTTTGAGCTGCATGCCCAGTCAGGTTGAGGAACCAAGCAAGGTTAAAGCTCTGCCCCTGCTTTTCAGGTCATGTAGTTTGAAACCCACTGCAGCCCCTGATCCAGTCCTTGCCATGGCTCATATAACACAGTGGTCAGCAGTGCTGGGCTGAGGGACTGGAGGATGAGCACAACCAGACTGCTGCCCTGGGTACAGGCAATGCCACACCTACCACCAAGCTGTGGCCAACATAGGTGTGAGTCCCCTCCCCAGCTCTGCACTGTTACTCCAACTGCTGCCGCGAACAGCTGTTTTGGACAAGTGTGAACAGAGCCCACGCTCCAAACTGGACAAGGGGAAAAGACACTACCATGGCTGAGGCACTGGGCTGAGACTCAGAACATTTAAATTTAAGTTCTCCAGTCTACGGTAGACTTACTGGTCCATCTTAGGTCTGCCAAGCAGTCTCTCAATTTCTCATTTCCCTGTGTGATCAGGGACTTGGACCACCTGAGTATTTCAACCTCAGAGGCAGGCACGCTCCTTTACTCCCTGTTTGCAATGTCTCACACATCAGGGCCTCTGTTATTCTGCTGTAACAGAATAACAATAAGGATCCTTTTCAAACAGCACTCGCATGTAAGTGTAGCTCAGGGTGAACACGATGGACATCTATACACAAGTAAGGATTAGAAATTAAAAGAGTAGGAGAGACAAACTACCTGCTAACAGCTGATAATACTGCAGGGGAACAGTAGGAATAAAACACTGCAGAAGAGTTGTCAACTTCCCTCTCTTCCTCTGTGGTGGGATTAGTAGAAAAGGTTAGACTATATATTATCCAAGAAGTCATTCTAATGATGCATCACTCAAAGGTTTTCATAAAATTAATCTCTCAATAATAAGACATAATACAGGTTTCATGCATACTAGGTAATTAAAGAGCTTGATGAATAGATGAAAGAGTGAATGTTCTGGATCCTTAAACAAATCACAGCTTTAAATTTCATTAATTTTAAATTTACTTCAAGACCTAATTTAAAATTGGCAAAGCTTCCCTACCACTGAAACCAGAAATCATTAAATAAAACTGAATTGTATTATTTATTGTTGTCTCAGGCCAATAAAATACATTCCCTTACGATATCAGTACGACAAAAATACGACAAAAACTCTACAATATTAAAAATAGTTTCAAAAATTCACTGCAGCTCTTATTTGAAAATTTAAACAAGATAATCAGTTCACAGATACTTTCTCGGCCTTTTAATTTTCTATCCTATGCCTAGGGCTACGGCACTGAAAGGTTTGTAATAATTTAACCATCATCTGCTAGAGTTTGGAGGGAAGGGAAGGTAAAGAAAGAGAGTACAGATTCTATCTAGTTTTTAGGCAAAGAAAACTATGCAAGACATTAACTAAGGTCTGCAGAGGATATCTGAGTGTGTGCAGCACTCTGAAATACCGTGGCCTGTGTAAAACAGACACTGCTTAAAGCAGTTCTTCGAGGTTTCAAATTGTAATTAGAGTAAAAACTGTAAAATGCAAATAGGGAAAACCACAAGAGAACAACAATGACTCATAACTGGGAAAATAGTGACTTAAAATATCTCTTTTACTATGAAATCGGGGAAAAAACCACAAGTGATTAGAAAGTAATCTAAGAACACAGTGTGGCAATTAACTGTCTGGGGTAGATCTTGTGATTTGGTACCTCAGGCAGCTGTGTGGGTTTAACGGCTCAACAGCCCCTAAATGTGCCATCTCTGCCCTGCCAGCAACCCACCCCACCCCTTGCCCTAGCCCTGTTGCCATCAGTAGCTCACTAAGTCAGCGGAGAACTTTTTAAATTTTCTGGTGGTTTAGTGATCTGAGCAGGTACGGAGCACCTTGCTCAGCAGCAGCGGGTTCGGCACCGTTTGCTACCCCCCTCTATTAACTTTCCCTCCATCCTGCCACAAACGTGCACAGCCTCGCAGATGTCAGGGCATTTTTTGCTCTTCCTGAAGGCATATTGTTGAATTAAGATCTCACTCCGAAGCAATTAAGTACACTCCTGGTTTTCAGAAATACAGGAGGGATTAAGCTCTGCCCTGGCACTTTTTGGAATCCAAGTTCAATAATCTTCATTATGTTTGTTCTTTTGAAATTAGTTGGTGACATTTCTCCCACAGATGTCTGAAGATAAATGCTCTACAAATGTACACATTTAACACAAGAGTGGGATAACGTAAACTGCCCCTATGCTAAAGCCCTGGATGTAATGCCTTTCCAGATTCTGTGCTCTTCTTTCTAGGTCTATTTTCTTTATTTGTTTTATTATTCTCAGATATTAGCTCTTCATATCTTTGCTTTTCTTCAGTGGGTCACCAATGAAAGTGAACAATTTTCTTGGTCTTTTCCTTATTCTCTTATGTAAACCCATATAATAAGATTATCTTTAACTGTTGACATAACTCTCTCTCAACCAAATGCAGCAGATGAAGGGAGAAGAGTGAAGAGGCTTTGCAGAAGTGGCCCCTACTGGCAAATATCCAGCCTATAGACTTCCTATTGTTTTGCTAACAATTAGAAGCTCAAGTTATCAGTTTGCTTGAGCTGCATTGAAATCCCTCTGGATTTCGTCACTGATAGCATCTTTTACTGGATGACAATTCTCATACCTATTTAAGAATTTCTCTAAACTGTAAGACCAAAGGAGCTTAGCAAGGAAATTTTAGTGCATCACTATGCTTTGGTGAACACCACTCTCTGAATGCAGCTCCCTGTCTTGAAGTGTTCTTGACCAGAGCAATTTTACATCCTAGAACTGGAATAAAGCAGATTAACTTCCTAATTGTTGAGTGAAAGGGGTGGTAAAACAATATAGCAGGAAATAAACCCCCTTGCGTTCCAACTCACTCTCAGATAACTGGAGGAGCTGGGGGCGGCTAGGCTTAGATCCTGAGTGATGCTCAATTGAGATCCTCAGCTACGTCTAAGTCTAAGTCTTACCCAAAGGTGTCCCAATGTGGGGAAAGAGAGGCTCAGCCCATCGGCTGGTCCCTGGGGTCAGAGGTCTGCAATGCAGTCTTCCCTGACCGTGATGATATCTTCCCTAATTCCCTCCTTTCTTTGGGCTATTTTTATAATATTTTTTACCTGCAAGGTGGAGCTTGAGTGACTCTAGTCATACCTTTATGGTGACTGGAAAAAGACACTTCTGCTTCCCTTTTTAGGTGGAAGTTAACAAAACCTGGAGCATGTGCTCAGTAAGGGGGAAGGAGGGGGGTCAGTGGTCTGGAGTTATGTCTTTGTCCATTTTGTTTTGTAGTAATTCAAGGTCCACACAAAGTGGGGCGGTATTTGTCTAAGGGGAGCCAGGTGTCAACCCAGGGTCACTTGTAGACAACACATCAAGTCTCGTGCCACGCTGTGATCAAAACGAGAGTTGGAAAAAACAAGCCTCCGCTGTCTCCCATCTCTTGTTTTTCCTTGATAAGCAGCAGGCCTAGTAGGGAGGTAGCCTCAGAGAGGATTCTTCACATGCCAGCTGTATTTTTACTCTGGGATCTTCTTCAACATTATACCTTTCCCTTAGTGTGTGGACACAGACATTTTCTGATTTTTAGTTACCTCCAGTAATTACTCCACACTAATATTAAGAATAATTCCAAACAAACATTTGGACTTCCAAAGGGAACAAGAGATACTAAAAAAAAAAAAAATTATAAACAAAGACTTGGAATCTGTGATGCTCATAAGATGCGTGAGCAACTTCTTGCTGAAAGAGCAGAAGCTTGCAGGTCAGAACACTCAGAAAAGAGATGTGGGAGTTATGACACTAACAAGGAAAAAATGAGTAAAGATGGATTGAAATACATGGTCTGTGGATCTTCAATTAAAATGTTGAAATAACAATTCTTTTATGGTTTTCATACCTGAAACACTAATAGGGGCTTTAAACAAGTGCTCCTTAGACCTATGCTATTAGCATGCTAAAATTCCAAAAATGAAACATAATTCTGCTTAGAGGCAGTGTCCAAATCTGGATAAAGAAGACAGTGTGTACCCCAATCTTTCTCCATTGCCAAAAGAGAAGTATTCCATGGACCACTAGTGCAACGACTCACGTAGTCACATCTGATGCCAAATTAGAGTCAAGGATATCTGACAGTGACAGAAGGGAATATCCCATTAAGCGTAAGATATCACAAAATGTTAGTTGCATCTTTAATTTGTCCTGTGCTAAAATAGATGGAGTTAACCACGTGTATTTTCATAAGGGCCATTCTTTTTTTTCAAAGAACATATTTCATCAAAGAAACTGAATTCTGTTGAATTCTGAAAAAAAACCCCACATCTTTGATGAAATCCAGGTCTACATGTTTTTCCTCTCTGACCCAGTTCATGAAATTGCATGTACAATGAAGCACCAGATCAAGACTATACCTAAATTACTGCTGGTTGGCTTAGACTGAACCCAGACAACATCATGGCAATAATGGTAGATTGAAATAAGAAGCTGAAAATATTTTATCTACCTTTTGATGGAAGAGCATATCTTCCTTCCTTACCTCAATTCAGAAGCTATATTAGATCCTCACAGCTGTCTCTCAGTGCCCCAGTAGCAGTTCTGCTGAAGGCTGTTTTTTATCCATCTGAGTTTGATGAGAAAGGAAAGACTTTTGCTTTCCAATAATGAGACCTGTACCATGCCTTTTACTTTTGCAGAGAGAACTTCTTTTAAAAGTTTTATCTCTGGATTGTCACTTAAATAGCATGCAACAATGACACTGAATTTGTTGTGTCCAAGTTTCTAAGTTGCATTTAAAGAGTTATACTGATTTTTAAAGGTCTCAGCCTGGCTGAGATGGCATCTACTTTGCTATGTAATGAGTTAGCAGTTACAGTTAAGAGATGCACATAATATAGTTAATCTCCTTTCTCAAGCAGTTGTTAAATTGTTAGCCAGCATGCAGCAGTCACATGCAGATGCTTATTATTCTACCAACAAATACTGTATTTCATTCTGGTTTGCTTGGTATGAACAGTTCACAGCATATTCTTTGTCACTTAATTTCCTGCGTATATTGTGAACACTTATGAAAGCTCAGGAGGGTGCATTAGAGAAACCTAAAGAAACAACACAGAACATTAATCAAATTACTATATTAGATGCTATTACATGTCTTCAAGTTGGAACTGGTGTGCAATGATTTTTACAGCTTTCTTTTTATCACATCAGAACAGATCAAAATAACTTATTAGGTCAATTCACCCTTTTTGCTGCCCTTGCTGATTGTGCAGGAAAATGCAGACTGTGAAAGGGAACGTGAAAAGGGGCTATGTCCAGGTGTCATGGGGAAAGGAGGGGCAGGGAAGCGCTACTGTTGTTACCACTCTGCATCCTCCTTCCTCTCGTCCCCATGGGGAGGCTGGGTTCATGCTCCCCTGGTAGCTGGATGTGATACCACTAATGTACCACATACCCCTCACACACACCATTTCTACTGACATGGAACCTGTCCCAGGGCTACCAAATCTGTCCCATCTTTTCCTCTGTTGCTTCTTCCATCTTGTATTTCTGAGAGAAGGAGAGATCAGCAAGTGCAGACCTTCAGCATTCTTTTTCAGGCAGACAAGGATCAGCAAAGCACTTCCAGTTACCACAGTACAAAACAGACTTTCCTTGAGACTGTACTCAGACAGCTAGCAAAAGAGGGTCTGTGTTGGAGGAAACATAGCAACAGTCCCTTCTATCTCATCAAAAGAAGAAAAATCCATCTGAAAACTCCTCTGATGGGAAAAATGATTTAGTAGATTTTCTATCTTTTGACAAATAAATGAGGTAGTTTCAAAATTTACAATTAAATTAGGATGCAGTCAATTATTCTCTATTCACAGCCTGCTTTAATTTCTTCACTTCAGGAGATCTTGAAAAGTTTTATCCTCACTGAAAACTATTAAATGCTTTTACATAACCAAATCCCAGCTTTCCCCTTTGCATTTTTGAAGCAGTATCTCTGCAAACATACCAAGACTTTCCCAAAATGAAGATGAACAGTGTCAGTGTGAAGAGATGCAAGAAAAGCACACAGAAAAATGAAAGATCTGAAATAAGTGTTCTTCATATATTGCAAATATAAATCATATGTAAATGGCCTTTTGATTGCACAAATGTTTTGTAAAAGAATTGTACCACAGTTTCTCTCATATTCAGCTGACTACATAACCAAACAGAATTCATGAGACAATCTGTAATGTCTAAGGGAAACACAGGTGTAGTAGTTTAACTTGGCTGGCAGTCAAACACCACACAACCACTCTCACACACTCAACAACGCCCCAGGGAACAGGGGAGAGAACTGGAGGGGTAAAGGTAAGGAGGCTCATAGGCTGAGATAAGAACAATTTAATAATTGGAGTAAAATAAACTTAAAATAGTAATGATAATAATAATGACAATTATAATATATAAATGAGTGATGTACAGTACAACTGCTCACCGTGTGCCGATAGTGATCCCAAAGGAGTGATAAGGAACCTCAAACCTGAAACTTCAAGCCTGGAAAAGTGAGCCAGGAGAATGTCCCCCAGCTTTCTGGTCAACCCTGGTTAATATACTGAACATGATGTGATATGATACGGAATATCTCACTGGCATATCCAAATGCCAATTTTGGGTTTCACTAATTACTACGCTTCCCCCCCACCAAGTCCTTTGCACTTGCACACTACCCAAACACAATGTCCTTGTACCTTATCAACATTCTTCTCGTAACAAATCCCATACTGAAACTAAAACACAGTGCTTTCTAGCTGCTAAGAAGAAAATGAACTATCCTAGCAAATCCAGGACACAGGAAGATGGGACAAAGGAAATAGTAGAAAAGAATTGAAGAAGATGTTTCACAATAGAGAATATTAGTCAAAGAAGAGAGAGCAGCAGATCAGAAAAAGTCATGTTGGATTTCAAAGGTAGCAAAGGACAATGTAAGGCTAAAGTGCTAGTGCCTGAGCATATGCCTTGAAAATACCCTGATTTTTAGACATAATAAATACCTATTCACATGTTGACATCTTGACATCACCTCCATGCTGCTGGTTGAAAGTCACAACTCTTACCAAGGAGAATAAAACAAAGGCTTTCAGGGGATGCTACATTTTAAAATCTTGGTCTAAAACCCAATGAAAGAAATGTGTAATCAGTCTCTGACCTGTAGCTCTGCGAGATCAGAGTCCACATGCACGACACATCATATTTCATGAGTGATTATATCTATGAAAGTATCTGGCAGTTCAATCTCACCATTCTGAGGGAAGAGGGTTTCTCAGTGGGCTGGCCTTTATCTCCAGCTTTCGCTTCTGTCAGCCCCTGTGGAGAGGCTGTACCAGGACTGCAGGGAAAGTTAGAGGGAATTGTTCTCTTGCCTGTGTTAAAAGCAACTGTGTTTGCATTGCACAACCTGGATGCACTTAGTAAAAAGTGCAAAGAGCAATGTTAGCAAGTAATTGATTATATCAATTATTTAAATTAAAGGCAGGATTGTGTGTAAACCAGCTGCAGTAGAAGAGTTTATCCAAAAACCATCACTGAGGAATGTGTAACTTTGAATTCAGTCACTGAAATAATTGGCAATGAATAATTTCAACTGACAAGTATAGTGCTTTCTGTCAACAAGTTATTTGCAAACAGGCTATAAATTTCATTAATTTGTTCATTATTTGTGATCTTTTAACAATTACCTTGTATAAATAAATTTAAACTTACAATTAGTTGCTAAGAATGCTTGTTGTTTATTACATGTTACTGAAGTGGCATGTCTAGCTTTCTAATCAGCTTCAATTTTTTATTAAGTTCTATTTCACAAAATTCAGATTTCCAAAATGTTTTTTCTGCATTGGCTGCAGTGCTATTTATAGAGACAAATGCTTATGAATCTGA
The DNA here is from genome assembly GCF_000700745.2 of Antrostomus carolinensis. Lineage (NCBI taxonomy): Eukaryota > Metazoa > Chordata > Aves > Caprimulgiformes > Caprimulgidae > Antrostomus > Antrostomus carolinensis. The sequence goes on along the minus strand of NW_010290356.1, from coordinate 180,103 downwards.
GCCAGAAAAAAAAAATTATTCTCAAGAACAGATTGTTATAATATAATGTATAATTACATTACAACTGTTTTCTGAATTTACTCAGTATGTAAAATGCTCTAGGTTAGTTTTTTACATTATATAAAACTCAGTATCACTGTCCAATGCAGAAAGAACTTACAGCTTTGAAAGAACAGGCTTATTTTTCTCAAAAAGTGTGACTCTTATTTGTGGGGAGTTTTACCAATTTCCTAAGACAGGTATTTTGTTTTAATAATAAAACATCATTAAATGAAAATTCTAGAAAATTACTTTCATGATTTTTATATTTTTCCATCTATAATCTCAATATGGAGAAACAAAAACACAATTCCTGAATTTGATCACAAGCTTGACTGAAATATTTTATTGCTCATAATGCTGAGTTTAAATTAGCTATGGTCACTTGTACCCAAAGAATGCTAAACAGTCACAGTCTCTATGCAACCTACAAGGACTGCGCTATTATCAGACAGCTGGTTTTTCCCACATAGACTCTAAAAGAGCGCAATAAGCAATGTCTATCATACTTTAGTTCATTTGAGTTCATCCCACTAATTCCACAGTAGCTCCTTCCACTGCTGTAGAAGTTTCAGACAGTGCACCATAGGAAAATTGTTATTTAGTTTTCTCTTGGACTGCTTAAAACAAGAAAATGTGTATATACTGACATTTTCTCCATTCCAAAACTTGTGACTACTTAAAAACAATCTTGGGTAGGATTATTGCCAAAAACCATTGAATCGTAGTATCAGGAAACTTCTACAGCTCCAGATGGACTGGAAACTGCTACCAGGATTCAAAGTTTAATAAAATGAGTTGAAAATAAAGCAAACCCTACACTATAGGAATGGGAGGTCATGACAGCATGTACTGAAAAGGCAACATTAGGTCTGACACCTATAGCCCAGCAAGAGTCTAGTATTATTTATACTCTTATTGCTTCAAGGAATCTTTCTGCTTTATCAAACCAACATATAACAGCCTTCCAAGTGTGACCAACTTCAAACAAAATGAAAAGACTTTGGTGCACTGAGCTTACCACATTTCCAGATGAGTGAAAATACAGGATGAACAAATTGCAAAGATCATCAATGACCAAGGTTGTATTCTGTTGACTTGTTTCTGTCTAACACAGGGTGGTTTCTCTAACCATTGTTAGACCAGTTCAAAGATCCTTTTCTCTGCATTACGTCAATAACAGGAAGAACTAACAGCAAAACAGGTCATAGTAAAAAAAACCAATCAAACAAAAATAAAACCAACAAACAAACAAACAAAAAACCCCCTCACCATCAGGCATCATCTATACTTGAATTAGGATCCTGCCCAACAGTAATCATCGAAGCTGGTATATCAGCTACCTGACAGGTGTCTGCAAGGATGAAGAGTGAATAAAGTACACCTCTTTCAAAGCACAGAGTTAAGAAATCTTCCATATCTACATTTGAAACAAACTTCAAGACATAACCCACTGCCATTTTGTGCGACCTGTGCTAACCCACCTAATGTTGAAGTCTACATTTTACCTGGCAATATAATTTTCCCAGCTGCAATCAACAACATAGGTTGTAATATCATCTTGCACACATTCAATTTGCAAATTTTCTGTTTGCAACACTTTGCCTTTAAAAAGTGGAGTCTAGGTGAGTCACATGAGTTGCTTGTTTACAGTAAAGGCTATACTTCACTTAAGCTTATGGTCTCTGCCTTGTACAGATGTCCTACAATCATGACAAAGATCAAAATACTACCCATTGGTACATCATTTTGAAAATATGCTCTTTATGTTTTTAAATTCCTTATCACATAATGGTCAAAAAGTTTAATTTCTCAACTCGAAAGCCTGCAGAAAATGAACTTTCTTTGTTGCTGTACAACATAAAGTCAGCCCCACATGAGAGGTCACTGCAATGATCATTACATCAAAGGTAAGGTGATCATTCCTTCATGGTCATAAAGGCTTTCATGCAATTGTTTACAACAGCATTTCTTTCCTGGTCAACGCTTTCCCTAAGGAAAAAAAAAAAAAAAAACCTAGGTTGGATTTTGCAAGGGAGCTGATGTGAATTACACACCCAGATTTCCTGAAATTGGCAGAGGTCCTTCCCCATGCTCATTTGTAAATCCCAGCACCATCAGTCAAGTCAACAAAAGCTATCTGGGGAAGAAAAATGAGATAAGCAGTAAAAAAACACCTCCAGAAAAGAAACATAACTAAATCTGCTTAAGGCTGAGTTCTTGAATAGATACTACAAAGGAACTAAGGTATTTATGAAAAGTAGAAGACAGGTTGCAGAAGCATTAGGTAAGGGACCAACAAAGAGAAAGGCACGGTCTGTAGATTCATTTACTTTTAGTTGTTTCATTAAAATTGTAATAGTTTCTATTACATTGCAATCTTTTTAAAATAAATTACATGGGTTACACACCCTGATTATCTACTAGAACATATTGTCGTAGTTAGAAGGAAAACTACCTTCTGGCCTTTGGCCAGATCACAAAACCCTAGAAATGCACTTATAATTTTTGAGAATGGGGAAGGGTGGGGGGAGGACCCAACCCAATAAACAGCAAAGAAATACACCACCACCCAAGCCCTTATTTTTAAGCTCAGATGACGCACTGTAAAAGGTTATAATAATTCCTTTTGGTCTACTGTACTATAAAAACCTGAGGGACCTTTGCTCACAGTTTATGATATAGGCTCAACTGATACAGTCAAGTCATTGGGTACTTAGTTTTGTGCTGTGCATAAAACATATTCCTTAAATGTATCCCAAAACAAATCTCTTAACATAGCACTTCTAAAATAAATATTCCGTTGTTCTGAATGCAAAGAATTTCTTTTCATGGTCTCATTGGCATGTAATGGACAAAGAGTTTATTATCCTAGACTCCAGTGCCCCCAGGGAACGCACCATCCACACTGTTCTTAACCTTTTCCAATAGAAATACAATTGCACTTGTTGCAAACTACAGCATTATGTGACATCAGTAAGTGAAACCATAATGCTGTTTACTAGATATTACTTATGCTCTGGAAACAAAAGAATTGTGATTTTTAGAAGGATCACAAAGCAGGCATTTACCTGGACAGTTTTATTACATTTTCTTTTACTAGTCTTTATCAAATCAAAGCTGCAGATCAGAAAATAAGATAACGTTTTTATGTCTTCTCTCAATACTAAATTTTATTATTAGATATTACACTATGAGACATATTGATACACACTTGGCCATTGAGATATAATATATATGGTATAAAGTCAGAACTACAGATAATCAGATGTTAACCTCATGAAAAGTTTTATTAAAATGGTCTCCTTTTTTTTAGCATATGGTGAATGCAAACAATCAGCTTTTGCCATTAAAAGTAATGTTTATAGCTTTTTATTCCAAGAATTCCAGTGGTCTGATGCTTTAAGACAGAATAATTATATTTGGATTAAAATTCAGTAAGTGACAAATATGGTTTTCACCTGTCTATATTTGACAAAATTATACTAATATTTTAATGGCTTTTGCTTGTATCTTGAATGAGTCAATACTGACCAAAGCATATGGTGCTGGGTACCCAATCCTCTATCAGACCAAAAGGTGGAATACAGAAAGAACGAAGACGGTGTTAAGAGGGTGAAGATAAAGTTATAGCACCAGCTAGAGGAATGAAGAGGAGGACAGATGCTAATGTATTGTAATACATTAAAAAGGCTGGGTAAGCAAACCACCTCCCATGCAGTGCAAATAGCAGTCTGGCACCTAAATGCATCTCAGGGCTCAATCTAAACCCTCAGCTCTGCTAGGTACAGTTGTTAAAAGTGGAGATCATCCAACTAATAATGAGGTGTCCTGAGATTAACTATGAACTGAATGACAAGACATTTATTCCTTTAAGAGACAGAGAGAAGCAGAGTTGGACATATGTCACCTCTGAATGATCAGCTACATTACTGTGACTTATGTTTCCACTGCAGTTCCAACCTTTTGCTACACAGGTACCTGGCAGCCTTTGTTGAAGAATTTATTTGTTGTATAATGAAGATGCATTTACTTCAACAGCAGATGATGTTTTGTTTTGCCTTTTTATTATTAACTTGTCAAAAAGAGAGATATGATAATAATAAAATGACAAAATAACATGTTAATTGTTGAAATAAATGGGATATATAATACATCAGGTAATGGTAATTAATTATATGGCTGATACATATAAAGTCAGTTATCCATTACCAGTCTCAGACACTCACAATTATCCATAATTAAAAATATTGGTAATTATACGAATAGGCTTAATGAATTATAATAACAATGGATTCTAACAGTAAAAAAGGTAAATAAGCAAACTCTAAACCTAGTTAAGGAAATAGACTTCTGGGAGGAAAATTATTTCGGAGTCTGATGGGCACACATTGAAGTTAAAGTGACATAATTTTCTGCCAGTTTACATAGTCCATTTGTAGCATAGGAACTGGTGAAGTTTTTAATTGCTCATTTTATTATTTCTAAGATTCATCACATAGTTTCATCCTTTACTTGATCAACCTCCAAACTTTTCCTGAAACTTATATTTTAAATATGAAAACTTGAGATACTCAGATATGCTATATAAAACAAGATGGAAATGTAAAGTACTCCTATTATAATATTTTACCATAAGCTCCAGTTCAATCCTCCATATTATCTTTAAAGCTTTACTTTTACTCATGAGATATATCATACTACATACAGCTTATTTTCTAGATTAACTATGGCAGTACAGTATACTTAATCTCTGCTGCTAATATATTAATTGGTGTTTAAAATGTGTACTTTGTCTTTTTAAAATATGCTTTTATTTTATTATTTGAATGCAGATAATAAAGTTCTTTGAACTAAAGTGCTATTAAAAAAGATCATTCTGCAATACAAACAGATCCTATTCCTAAACCACTGATTTAGGCAAAATTCTTGTGAGAAAACAAGATTAGAACCAAAGTCTCTATTTCTAAATACTCCAAATATTACATGCCAGAACAGACTAGAAACAAAGTTGAAGCAAAAGTTTATATAATGCAACAGAACAGCCCCTTACTAGGAGATGAAATAGCTGGTGCCAAAGTACTTAATGCATCATAATTACATACCTATAACATATGCCACTTCAGTAATCATCTCATTTGATAATTAAAAAGTAACAGCAACTTTATATTTTTTACTGCAGTCGGCTTGATGGGAGGGGAGGTTATAAGCAAACTGCTCATTTAAGTTAGGCATTGTGCCTTTCCAAATATGTATGCAAATTTATGCACCAGGGAGCAAGATTGTGTGTCCAGTGCCAGACTTCAGTTTTGGCATCTATGTCTTCACTGCTCCTGTTTGAAAAAAAATCATGTATAAAATATTAAATTCTTTGAAAACATAATTTTAATTACTCTTGAAAGACTTATATAGCTATTAAATGATCCAGGGTTAACTGAAGGGCTACTGCTATAAAACCATTTAAACAGACCATGGTGATTTTATCGAATTTCACAGCTGTTCCTGTAGCAAATGCAGTTTCTCAGAACACAAGATTTCTAGTTAATCTGTTAACAGTAATTTTGAAGAAAATCTGCATCAAAGGAGAGATTGCTACACAAGAACTGTCTGACTGAATTGGACCCACAGTCAGTCCAGTCCAGAAACCTGTCTCCAGGAAGAGTCAGCACCAGACGTTTCCATGAAAATAAATATATAAATATGTAATACACAAATGTAATTTCACCTACAAAAGGTCACTCTGATTAATTGCTAAGAGATGGAGGCTTTCTTTATCTCCAGTATACTTTTATTAGCATTGCATCATGCAAAGTTCTTGTTACTCATCTAGAAAGAACCACACTTTGAACCCAAGTTTCTTGGATCAAACAATGATGGAATCCATAGTTTGATAAGCATGGTATGAAGATACAGTGTCTTTTATTCATTCAAGATTTTCCATATTTCTATTCTATTGCTCTTTTATTAGGTAATAATTTATCTAAATCCTTGAGTGGCTTTTATCTCACTCCCCTTACTCCTCATCCTTGTGCAGTGAGCAGTCTCAGTCTCTTCAGTTTCTCCCCACAAGAGACTGTTCTGATATGTCTGATCTGATTCTCCACACCTGTTACTTCCAGCTGAGGGAAGCCACACAACACTTCCTCAGGTAATCCATGCCAAGAGAACCATAGAGATAGGACCATTTATTTTAGTGTTAGAACCACAGTTCAGCTAAACCCCTGTTTAGCTGCACCTCAGATGCTGTATTTATGCTGTCTTATGGACTGAACTGACCCCAGAGGAGAGCATGGATCTTCCAGCCAAACCATGTGGAATTGGCTTGTGTCCAAACTCCTCTGGCATGGTCTGACCAAACTCATTTTGCACGGTACTTGGCTAAGGTATCCTGCAAGTCTAAGACAATGAGCTGAGTCCTGTATTTATGAGATATAACAACAACAATAATAATAATAACAACTTTAGGTTTTTCAACTCAGGGTACTGAGGATAAAGAAGGCAGTTGGGCTAAAGCTCCCAAGAGCTTTATTTTCCTAGCATGCTGTCAGGCTGTGTGCCAGGAATGAAGGACTTTGGATGGCAGGCCTGCTGAAATCCCGTTGATAAATTATCTTGGTCAGAAGGAGGTAAAGATTTTTCAGCTAATGACCACCTCCCTGGAGTAGGGCATTGTATCCAAAAATGTTGTGATAAGTGTGTGGGTTTCATCCTGAAGTTTTGTCTTATCCCAGAAGGAGGCCTATTCACAATGTGGAAATGATCACTCATGGAAAATAGGGAATGACCAAATCAAAGTAGAGATAAACCTTAGGATTTGTAATCCTTAAACTTAACTCTAATGCCAAACACAATTACACTTGGGTGATTTATATCGATAATATAAAATAATAAACAGCACCATGTCAACATCTGTCAGCTTTCTAAGCCTGCAGACCAAGCAGAAATCAGCAGTGATTTTGGTTCATGGGGTTTATGTTCCCAAGCCCCACATCTCACCCAGACCATAAGAAAAACCACAGGTCTAATCACTACACTAAAAGAGCAAACAAAGCATTAGACCATACTGACCCTATTCCTAACTCTTCAGGCCTACAGAATACAGGAATAAATTCAGCTTGCCAAGCTTGTACACTTTCAAACACTAATTGTAACTCCCCATCTAATGTCAGCCCTACTGAACGCTCGTCCTCCATCTAGCTGTGAAAGCCTTAGGATCCAGCAATAAGTTGGGCTCCTGAAACTATCTCAAAAATAGGTAACATAAAGAAAAGTCCTTACCGGATTCCTCTGGGTCCTTAAAACTAAGGAGAGAGCAGGTGTCTTTACGCTTTATGTTCTCTCTTACAGTGAGAATGGCCATAAAATTCAAGATTGAAATAATTTCAAATAATTCTGCTAACAACTTATATGAAAGCTCTTGCTGAGTTATAAAGGTCTCTGGAATGATACTCAGAGCATAAATTTTTCCCTCATATATGTGCAGCTGCATTTTCAGACAGTGAGAAAAACTGCAGAGTTCCATAATTTTTCTTTTTAATTTATGAGACATAATAGGATTATGCTGTATATTATCAAGGCTGTGAAGCTGAGAACAGCTTGTATTCCAGCAGCTGGATGAGCCTCCTCACAAAAGTTCAACCTACAAAAGCAACCCAACATATGAAAAGTCCTCCAACTTGATCCCATGTTAGGTAAAACACAGCATCTCTTCCTCTTATCTTCCTAGCTCATGATGGTCCATTAGAGAATTCCTTTTGTTCTTATGTAAGCAAAATATTTTTGACCACAAACAAATCTAAAGTGTAGACCTACAGTTTAGGCTAGTAAGCACACTCATTTTTGTTAATAATCACACCTCTGAAGTTGGGAAAGCCTATAGATAAATTACACATATGTAAGATAGGAAAGTACTATAAGACATGCTTCTGACTTCTGAAATATGAAATCAGGCATCGATTTTTTCCCCTTTATGCAGCTTGTGTTTTTTTCTTCCTATCACACAATCAAATGCTTAGCAAGCTTATTTATAAGCTCAACAGGTCAGCAATTAGATGAGTGTATGCAACTAGCTGTGCAACAAGGTTTATAGATGAAAAAGCACAACTAAAGATCTTGTTTTGCCTGAACTATAGCAAGAAAGGTACCCTGTATTTCCCAACTGCTTATGGACAAACCACCTAACCAAGGGGACCTCTGATGAGCAGAGTAATTGCTTGGGTAATTATGATTCTAGTTACCTGGACCTTACCCATGTTCTGCTAAATAAGCCTCTGCCTTTTCAGACAAGCTGCTGTCTGGTCTCCTGTGAACCTGAAAGGTTATGTCTGAACTCCTAAGTGGCAATTACAGTAGGCATGATGTCAAAACCTTCTGTCAAATTACTGTATGAACTGGACGTTTCAGATTCCTGAGCTGTCAGTGTTTTATATCGCTTGCTCCAAACTGTTGAATATTTCTTCTAGTCATGCATGATAATGCCAAAAGCCACTGCGACAAAAAATACATTTTGAACAAAGGCTAAACAACATAAACGCTTTTACTTTACAGATGGCAGTCAGAACTCAGCAGATGGTGAAAGAAATCCCACAGGATGTTCTTCTCTCCCTTCTTTCTCCCCCCCATATATATATATACACATATATGAGTGCATGTGCATGCACACAAAACAGCCAAGTGTCCTGATGAAGCACTTAAAAGATTTTTCACAGAAGCATCTATCCTTTGAACAGTAACTCACTGCCCATTTTAGAACAGAAAAGATCCAGCCAGGGTTTGGTACCAGAGAGTGAATCAGGAAGCATGTGTCTGTTCATGGGTTTGCCACTAACCTGTGATATGTCTTTGGACAGGCATTTCTTTGTTCCTTTTTCTTCCCCTCCCATGCTCTGTCCTCTTTATTTTTATTCTAAGATGCTCCAGGATGAGCCTCTTTCTGTCTCTGACTGTTAAGCCTTAAAACAGCTTGTGCCATGCTGGTGCACTTCAATCCAGCTCCTGTTTCACAGAAAGCGTTAGAGAGAGAGAGAGAGCACACTCTAACTTTACTTTCTGCATTTCACAGAACTGAATATAAAGCCCTCCGTGAAATGGAGATATGCCTGATGGAGGGAAAAATACAGGCAAGGATAAACCATAGAGAACCTACAATCCTCTTTTTCCATCAGGTCCTTTAAAAAGGCAGGGGATAAATTAAACTGGCAGAGTGCCATGCTAACAGGCATGATTGTTTCCAGTTCCCTTGGTTATGGGGTAACTCCTGCATGGCACTGCACTGTTCCATTTAGTTAGGTATCATTTTGTATGTGCACCTTGAGATATTTACTATATTACACTTACGTATATCTAATGCAAATACATCCCAAAACACTCTGCATTAACTCTTTACAGTCACCCCCAAAAAATCCTACACATTGTAGAAGTGTCACTCGTGTAGGAAGCATCAGTAGCTCAGTGGTACACAGGAGCAACAGGTACCAGTTCAGGACAAAGAACTCCATTCTCATCTGAAACTGCAGGTGGGATTTTCAGTAGGTAGCACTCTTCCAAAACTCTGGCCTCGATTTTTCAGCCAGCCTTTTACTTCTGAAAGAAAACTCCAAGCACCCTCAATGCACACAAAATCAGAAATTCTCTTCTACTTGTAGTACACAAGAACCCTCCTACAAAACAGCTCATCATTGCATGTCATAGTATTGTTTAGTATTTACACAACCATACTATGCACTGACCTATCAGCCATACTCTCCATAACACTAAATTCCCTGGCAGCTTACTCTCCTGGAACAAACTGACTCATTTGAACTTGTCATTATGATCACACTGCAACTTTATGTTGCTTCTACACAAGACCCAAGACAGCACTCATCTGTGAAGCTCTGCACTTCCTCCAAAAATACAAAGCACTCACATAAAATGCTTCTCCCTCACTTACCTTCAAGGGGGTATACTGTAGCTTGCTTTAATTGCTTCAATTTTTCAGTCTGTGATATAGACATTTTCTCTGATATATATTTGTGCTGATCTCTGTAGGAATGAGTTTTACATACATGTACAAAGGGCTGTGCAAACTTTCCCTTCTGCAAAGAGGAACTCAATTCTCTGGGCAGGTAGATCCAGTGCAGTAGTAGGCCATCATGGATATAACTGGTCAAACACACACGAGACAGCTACGTGGTATGAGCCAATATTTTTAAAGATGCTGGTCACATAGTCTGAATGGACTACAGCAAGGGGAGCAGAGTGACAAGTTTAGCTACTCTCAAATGACTGAATCACTGAACAGATGGTTTCATATAAACCTACTATAGGCCTTCCAAAATAAGGAGTATAAGACATATGCAGAGAAAATTGTACGCATAAAAGTGTAGTCAGCTATCTTGACGCTTACAATTTTGGCAACTCATAGACAAATCTGTTGTTTAACCAGAGAGAAAAGTGATATTTTTTTCCCCTCTTATTTTCATGGCAAGCTGGTTGTCCACAGCAGAGATTATTTCAGTTAGAAGAAAGTTGTTATGTATTTACATGACGCTGAACACAGCATGTTGTAGGCTGAGAACACATGCCAAGCACTTCACACCGTCTACCTCCCCAGCTCAGGAAAATGCTTAAAATGACTACACACTCAGTCCTCCACTCAAAGGTAAACGAGAGAAGGCCTGTTTGCAACACTGTTCAACTAGGTGTACGAAACAAAGCAGGTCCAAAAGTGGGAGACAGGCCTACCTTGCTGAATAGAAGAGGATCTGCCCTGAAATTGTTGAATATTTCTTGAGAAAGAATATTTAGAAATGGCCTGGCTTCAGCTCTGAGCTTTCCCTTCCTCACCATTTCAGCCCAGTGGCCCTCACATTTACAACCATGTCTTCTTCCAGCAATCACACTAGACAGGTTGGATTGTTACTTCCCACTTTAAGATCTGCATCAGTCATAAAAATTCAGCCAAGCAGATGTATTTTTCAAAAGTGAGAGTTATCTATCAGCTGTGATGCTTGATCAGTTAGTCAGTTCCACAACAAATGGTACATTTAAAACATTGTAATACAGAAGACTAAACTTCCCAATTACTCTGTGGTCCATGAACACAGAAGTCCAGAGCTGGGTACACAATCCTGATTTGATCAGGGCCTTCCTTTAAATGGAAATTCAGGCCATGCCCATTCTGGGCCCAAGAGCCCAGTGAACATACCAGAGATCCTCACTGCTAATCAGACCAGGAATCAAAAGTTACAAGCAAACTAAGATTGGAGGCACCAGTGGAAATGGAAGAAATAAACAGTGAGTATTACTTAATCAAAGATTGCATTGTCTGGATATAGGAAGGGTTCAAAGCCAGAGTGTACAGGAAATCACATTTGCAGTATTTCTTATATTTTGAGGGTGAGACCACGACCTTTATAAGGCTTTCATGATACCACTGTTATGGATGTGGGTGTGAACTACAGATATAAAAGCTGTCTGAGGTATCTGAATTCTGACAGTGTTTGGAATTTGAAACTCAGACAAATGAGTTTTACTCAGAGCTCAGATCCAGGGAAATTATTTGGGCTTATTTCTAGTTAAAATACTCTCAGCTGAGGTCACACGATTCCATGGAATAAGGGCAGTTTCTAAATCAAACCGCTGCAGTATTAGTAATAGATAGCTCCATCTTTCTGTCAGGACCCTTTTTATTTTTCCTGCCTCAAAGGAAACAACCCGAGCTGATCCTGGATGCCTCTGAGCCTGGTGGACAAGCTACATTAAACCTCTGTTGAAAATAGCTACACAGGCTCAAACACTTTGTTTCAGGAAGAATCTTACCCAAATAAGAGGCTCGTATCTTAGAAAGGATCTTACAGTACTCTACATTAATTAAAGATAAGGTGGTATCACTACAGAGATAGGCATTGTTATCTCCCCCCCCCATGTTATCGAGGTTGCTTTTATGCCTATAGATTAACACCTTCAGACAAAGATATTTTTGAAAACCTTCCATTGTGTTTGAAAGCAGCTGCTAAATGTAATTACAAAGTTTCACAGAGAAGTATATTTTTGGATCTGATCCATAGTTCATTGAAGTAAAAAAGGAGGCATGTAAAATCATATTTAACTCTCTCTACTCTGGAAAGCTACTCTTTCAGCAGTGCATGTATAATATTAAATGCATAGTGAGTTTCTTTCATTTTGTTGGCTGTTAAATAAATCTTTAGAGGAGACACTTTAAAGAATCTACCTGGGTTAAACTTGACAATAAAACATTGCTGGGGCAAGGGAGAGGGAAAAAAAGGCTGTAAGGGTTTCAATTGCTGCTGAAATTTCAAATTGTGCAGTGCTGAAAGCACAGAGAACTCGGGGTGCATTTTCTTCTCCAGTACCAAACTCAAGTAATTTTTTAAGTGTACCTTGACGTCAGTTAGTAGCAGTATATGAAGATGCAATCTAACTATACTTCAGATGAGAAGTTTATCATAGAATGATTTGGGCTGGGAGGGACCTTTAAAGGTCATCTAGTCCAACCCTGGACGAGGGGATTGAGTGTGCCCTCACTAAGTGTGCAGACTACACCAAGTTGGGTGGCAGTGCTGATCCGCTTGAGGGTAGGAAAGCCCTGCAGATCAATGGGTTGAAGCCAATGGCATGAAGTTCAATAAGGCCAAGTGCTGGGTCCTGCACGTGTGTCACAACAACCCCATGCAACGTTCCAGGCTTGGGGAAGAGTGGCTGGCGAGCTGCCCACCAGAAAAGGACCTGGGGGTGTTGGTCGACAGCCAGCTGAATATGAGCCAGCAGTGTGCTCAGGTGGCCAAGAAGGCCAACAGCATCCTGGCCTGCATCAAAAATAGTGTGGCCAGCAGGACTAGAGAAGTGATCCATACCCTGTACCCAGCACTCATGAGGCCGCACCTTGAATACTGTGTTCAGTTTTGGGTCCCTCACTACAGGAAAGACGTTGAGGTGCTGGAGCGGCTCCCAAGAAGGGCAACGAAGCTGGTGAAGGGCCTGGAGAACAAGTGTTACAAGGAGTGGCTGAGGAAGCCGGGGTTGTTTAGCCTGGAGAAAAGGAGGCTGAAGGGAGACCTTATCACACTCTACAACTACCTGAAAGGAGGTTGTAGAGAGGTGGGAGTTGATGTCTTCTCCCAGGTAACAAGCAATAGAACAAGAGGAGATGGCCTCAAGTTGCACCAGGGGAGGTTTAGATTGGATATTAGGAAAAACTTCTTCACTGAGAGGGTAGTCAAGCATTGGAACCGGCTGCTTGGGGCGGAGTCACCCTCCCTGGTGATATTTAAAAGACAGGTAGACAAGGTGCTTAGGGGCATGATTTAGAGGTGGAATTGGTAGGGTTAGGTTCCTGGTTGGACTCAATGATCTTAAAGGTCTTTTCCAGCCACTACAATTCTGTAACCACCCCCCTGCAGTGCACAGGGACATCTTCAGCTAAATCAGGATGCTCAGAGACCCATCCAACCTGACCTTGAACGTTATTGTTTTATACACAATAGCAATAGTTGATTTACATAAGTTTATGGGAAAACAAAGAAGTATTTAAAGTAGGTGACAAGGGGTTGCTGGTGCTGGCTTAGCTGAACTCCTGTTACAAATTTTTTTATTATTTGAAACCTAATACATAGTCAATCTCAATACATGCAGCAGGATCCTGACTCATACATGCGCATGCACTGTAGCATGCATTCTGCTGAGGTGCATATAAGGGGAAGATGCCATTATGAAACACTGAACAGAGTAATGAATCCTCCCTAAAATGGGGAGCTCAACGCTGTCAGGAGATGGAATTATTGAAAAGAAACCAGTGGTGAAAACCAGATGGTGTTTATGTTGAACTTCATGTATTTACAAATGAAATCAGTTTTGCTTTATTGTTTTTCAGTTCTTTTATAACAAAGAACTGAGTCCATAGCTGTAGAGTCGGCAAGTACATAGCATGAAAGAATCTCTACATATGTCTTCATTCAGTTAAGGAAGATTTAGAGCTATTGTTTGAATTGTTACATAAGCATACTAGAGCAGCAACAATTAATTAGGACACTTTTCTCTCTCAAAACTCAAAATCTGCATTTTGCCCTACAGTTCAGACAGACTGTTGGGTGACGTCTAACAGACCTTTGGGGTTTTTTCCCTCCTTCAATGTTAAGGCAAGCAGCTACCACACAACTTACTGCTTACGAGGCTTAAGGGAAATCTGAAGGAAAAAGTACTACCTTATTTCCAGATTTAACTCCTGAGTATCTTTTTGTTGGAAAATTTCAATCATAACTTTGAGTTAGTTCATGCCAATCCAGGTTCATAAATAGACTGGGGGGGGCGGGGATCATAGCAAGAAGAATCGTACTTTGGGAGATATGTTAACATGGTTACTACAGCATACCCCCAGATTAAAGTCATCCTTTATTCTCAGAATGCCCTGAGAGTGAAAGCCCTTGTACAAGGTGGTAAGAAACAAGCTTCATTTAGGCCTATGGAAACACTTAAAGTGGTATCCCTACCTGGAACTGTACTGCTCTCAGATATAAACCAGGCTCTAGGCTGGATGATATACTCTAATTCCAAAATACAAAACTCCTTCCTGCTTTATTTTCAGAAAAACATGGCCTGTATCAGTTAGCAAGTTTCCAAACTGATTCTGCTTAAGATTTAGTGAAGGTTTCCAGAGACCACAAGTTTGGTAAAATACTAAACAAATTCAAAGAATGCACTTTATGAAAAGGGACAGATAAGCATAGAAAAAAGTGCTACTAGCCTCACCTGAAATTATGATGCATGCCTGGCTGAGAAAGAATTCAAGACTAACATTTAAAATGCAAGGTGAAAAGCAGATTAAATTATCACCTTTCATTTTGGAATTGCACGCAGATTTTTGATACTTACGTGTTTTGTGATGCAGTTAGGCAATGACTTTTTTTCCAACAGTATGGAACACAACCCTGAAAACTTTTTAGTGAGACAAAATTAAGAGAGACAAGAAAGCTACTGTAAAGTAGCTGAAAGAGACATAGATTATGTTTCAACGACCTTATTGAGATGTATTCCTTACCTGGAGTCATTTAAACATGTCTGCATCCACAAAGAATCTGGCACAGAGATTATTTTCTGCACAGAAGCCAAGAGTTGACACTGTTCACCTATGGAGTTGGTGAGTTCTTATTTGTGCTCTCAATCTCTTTTCTAAGATTTTTAAAAACTGAAGAGTCAGAGAGGTTAAAACCATTATTTTAAGCAGTAAATTCTTCATAATGTCTTTGGAAATAAAAAGAAAAACGCTACAAGTGTTAGTAGCAGTAGAGTGCCTCTTATCAGCATCCCCTGCTTACTTTTCCCTACCAAAACAGCTACAGCAATGTGCTGCCTCTTTGCATCAGTATAATTATAGTCACACTAATGGCAGAAGACAGGTAGGAAAGGTGTCAAAGAGGAAGAGAGGATTACTGTCTCCA
>NW_010290356.1:155961-164587 GCF_000700745.2 Antrostomus carolinensis | reverse complement strand
GCCAACCTCTCTATGGAATCCTCTCCCGATATCCTTTTGACAGTGTTTGCTTAGGGAAGACCAATGCAGACATCAGAACCCAAACTGGGGCAGAGCAAGCCTACAGCATTAAAGAAAATGAGTGATATTGTCACTCATCAGCTCTTCCCTTTAATCTCTGAAAGCTTTGGAAAGGAAGCCTCTAGTTGCCCTAAGATCAGGCCTGAGCTGCATCCCTACCTCAAAACTAAAATATTCCCCCTGTATCCAGGTTAGGGACGACTGCAAGCAATGGCAGGAGCCTGGCCCAAATTCCACGTCCATAGAGAGAAAGACGTGTGCTCCACTGCCCGCTCAGAGCTCTTCCTGCTCCACTTGCAACTGAGAGAGCACCATCAGCATTCAAACTGCAGGAGACCTTACCATCCGGCCCCGTCCTCCTCTACGTCAGCGAGTGGGAGTTTTTCACTAATCAAGGACTTCTAGGGCAGGGACAAAGGAAAGGGAGGAAATACAGATTATCTGGGCTGCTGCTCTTTGATGATTAAAGGTTTTCAAGTGGCAAGAGCAATTTCCAAATATCAGTTGTTTTCCTGTGCATGGCTTCACTGCCACTTTCTGTATTTAAAACGTTTAGATACATATTTTGAGAAGCTCATCTGTAGAAAAGGCAAATGGCTCAGATATAGTGATTCTGATTTTGTGACGACTGACTTCTGAAAATAGTACGTGTATTCAATGAGCTTAAGCACAGCAGTCCCAGTGGTTGATTCTCCTCGTGAAAATATTGATTCTAAGCTCCCTAGCTTATAATGTTTTGATCCACATTCTGGGCCTATTGATTTACCTTTGATACTTCAATCAAACTGTTGTTTATATCAACAGCAAATGCATCTGATCTCTCCAAAATAATTAGATTAATCACAGGAGGATCTATGGAAGACTTGTTTTGATTGATTATGCCTTTTACCTGAGGAAAACAGGTAAACTTGAAAATGTGAAAAAAAAAGAGAGACAGTTGTTAGCCTTTTCCTTCTAGCATCTTTGAGATGTTTTTAGTCCCAGTTTTCCTTTTACGATACCAGGCTTTTACAAGATTGCAGGCTTGCAGTGTGCTTAGTTATGATTTCCTCAGTGGCTGAAATTTTGCAACACATAATGATTTAGCCAATCTGAGCAGAACTATCATTACACAATTTATTGTTCCCCAAAGCATTATTTGTTATAGAGACTATTGGCCTACGAGTTATATTTTATAGAATTTTTATTAGAATTATTTTAAACTCCAAGGAAATTAATCTCTTCCTTCCACACCTCCTGATCCAAGATTTCCATTTTGCAAAGCACAGAAAAAGTATTCAAGCATACAAGTAGGTACTGAAATCATCAGTACTTCTCAGTACTATCAGTACCTTACATAAAAAACAAGTGAAGACTCCTGGATTTTGTTTTTAAGGGTAAAATTATCCTTTAATTTGCATCACAGAAACACCAGTGTTGCCAGTGGGAGTTCTGTGCGAGTGCTGAGCCCAGCTGCAAAAAAGAATGGTGGATGCAATGCCACTGTTCAAAAAATGTATTTTTTATTTGATGAATGAATTGCTAAAGTTAAAAAAAAAAAAAAAAAAAAAAAAAAAAAGCACTAAATTTTTTTTCATTCTGGAAACAATAACTTTGTACAATAATCCTATTATTCAGTCATCACTACAGTCTCTATTGGAACCATGCCCAGAAGGACTAAACATTTTGTGCTTAAACTGTTGTGTACTTTTTCTAGGGGCCTTTTACATTAATCAATAGTTT
Organism: Antrostomus carolinensis; assembly: GCF_000700745.2. NCBI lineage: Eukaryota > Metazoa > Chordata > Aves > Caprimulgiformes > Caprimulgidae > Antrostomus > Antrostomus carolinensis. Next base: position 162,805 of record NW_010290356.1, on the reverse strand, counting down.
TGATTACTCAATCCTATTATTATTCCATTTTTTGGAACAAACTGTTAGGGTTATTAATTACACTGAGAAAGTTATTTATCTTCTAGCAGAACAAAAAGAGCTCATACTATCACTGTCAGAGAGCTGTTTAATGCACTGTGCCATGCTGAACTTCACTCAGCTTCATGCTCTTTCCTTTTTTCCCTCCCCTCTGATGGTGTCATTGAATGATAGGATCAAACCTTGGGTTATGGAGCCACAGGAGGCTTTCCTGAAGATCAAAATGCTGCTGCTGCTGCAAAAGGTCACTTCTGGGAATGTATTTCTCAATTTGAGAGGGAGCTCAGCTACTGGATGCAGTGCAGAGAAAACAAGGCTTGTCTGATGTTGAAAGTAAGCTAGGCCAAGGGCATATTAAAAATCAGGGAATGGACGCCAAAGAAAGGATGCATATAATTGAAGAGAAGGAGAGAGAGAGGAGAGATGGGGGGAGAAAAAGCATGTAGAAGAAACATTGCTTATCTTTTGGGTTTGTTTGGCTTCTCATGCATGCATAATGAGGAGTAATTAGCTCTCCCTGTGAAGTCAATTCCTGCATCTCAGTCAGGAAACAAGGAAATCTTGGAACTGCTCTGATTCAGAAAGAGTAAAGCAACATTACAGAGCAGACCGGGACTGGAGTGCACCAACTGAAATAATTTTCTGTGCAATACATTACAGAAGAGCTGAAAGAGGAAGCAGAAGGGCTGCAATGACACACTTAATGTTTCCTGAAGAAAGATAAGAAAGGAGTGGGTGGTTTCCTTTCCATACGAAAGCAGACCTGTATTTATGAAGACAGTCACTCACCTGAAAGGGCCACCTTGCTGATCATGTAAGGTTCTTATTTTTATTAGTTAAGAAAACAGTCTTTTTGTTTCACTCATAGCAAGAATTATCATATGGTTGTGTAATTCAGAACACAGAGTGTAAGAGAGCGTGGGAGCCACCATCTAACAGCTTGTCAGGTCTCATGCATATTCTATGCTGGCTGCTGCAGTGTGCTCAGGATGACATCATACCCTGAGCCGCTGAGCACCTGACATCACACTTTCTGGAAGAACATCTTCTGCTTGAAAATAGCACATGGAAGCTCAAGTCAGAACGTACAGTACCTATTCAAAGTGTACAAGCAGCACAGATTGGACACATGTGGGATCCAGCACTGCTGAAAGAGAAGGAGGACACAATACCACACATCTACCTCGCACAGAGCTTACAAACTTCAATCCATTAGAAGCTGGAAGTCATTTCATAGTACGTGAACACCAGATAATGCAAAAGTATACTGCCATTAGGGTGGCAAGCATAACTATTCTGCCTCCATCCCTTTGAGATTTCCTTTTTTCTCTTTTCCAGGGATTAACTTGTTTCTCTATACAATTCAGGGCATAGTATCCTGCCTTTCTTCTACAAGTGGTTTGGTATCAATACTTCAACCACTGGTTTCAGGAACCCAGGGTATCTCTTTATTCTGTGTCTCTACAGTACACAGCATAACATAAGTCCCTTATGTACTTCTAAATATTAATAAAAAGAGAACAGTATGGAACTTAACTTGGATTTGGGAAAGGCTTCATTGTACAAGATGAACAAAATACAAGCCATTTGTTCATTTCTGTATGAAATAGTTTCGGTTTTGTATGGCTCAAGAAGTAAGGATAAATTTACAATTTATAGTTCTCTGAAATGAACAGAGAAAAAGGAAAATCGATTAAGAGAATTTTTGCAGCTGTTGGATTCACATCTCCAGTATTTTAAACAAGTTTTTCCCTGCAATGTCTAAATTGACAAATTCACAAATTCACATTAGAAGTCAGAAGAAATCTCAAGAAAGATATATTGATTTTTATAGAGGATTGGGGTAAACCACTTTTTCTTATGCTACAACTAAAATGAATCTTAAATATTTTATAGGATAAAAAAAAATCTCAATGGAGTTGAAAGCAACACTAATAAGAAAGGCCTTACTCAAACTCCAGTGAGTTCATGCAGGAGCTGGAGAGAGATGACTTTTTGTTTATCTGAAATTTTCAAATTATGGGAAAAGTGTTAAAACTAAAAAGCAAAACACAAATGCTTACAGGTTTGCAGATTACCATGCCCTCTACCTGTGAGCCACTGGCTGCTACTGCTGGGTCCTAAACACCCAAATCACTTTGAATCACGCCATTTTAAAGGCCCATTAGACAAATTACTTTTCCCTGAATAGTTAATAAAACATAGTTCTGCACATTCCTCTAATTTCACATATGGCAAAGAGAATTGAAACCACCAGCATATTTTAAAGAATCTGTTATAAAATGTCATCTTTTGATATGCAAATACTAGGCCAGAAATAATACCATTTTTTCTACTAATGCTCTATTCCTTAAACCTAAGGAAAAGAAGAATAAAATCAATAAACAGCTTCAATTTCTGCTCCTTCTGTCAAGTTGCTTTTAAAACAATATGCAGCTAAAATCTAATAGTTAAATATGCCAGGCCAACATATTGCTTCAATTACTGTCATATAACCTTTTTCAACTTGATACCCATTATCTTATCTCTAATAGATAAATACTAACCCTTGGGAAAGGACCTATGCATAATAAACAAGAAAATCGAGTCACTCTCTTAAGACAGCTGTCACCTGGCACAAGAAGTGGTGATCAAATGATCCAAAATAGCACTCAAACAGATCAAATTAAGGAAAAAGCTTTTTTTTCTTTTTCTTGTAAACAGATATCACTTAACAGGGTCAGTTCCTCCCACCTGCTGTTGCTAAAAGAATTAGTTCCTAAAATGCAAGTTTTAACAAACGTCCTTCTCCAGCAACGCCTGATTCCACCTCAGCAGGCACTAAATCTGATGTGCCGGACAAAAGGAAACCAGGCAATGTAAATAATTTGTTAAACCCAGTGCAATCTGGATAAACAGTAGATTCATATTTAAACTTGGCAAGAAAATCAGAGGGAGAGGCCTCTCCATTTTGCAGGGATCTGGAAAACGTGAAAAGCCTAAGGAAGACCAATAAAACTTTTTTGGCATACCATCTGGAAATATAAGCAGTTTCTGATTTTGGAAAGAATGCATTATGCTTTTAACTTTACACAATGCCTCATTTCTGCTTTCATGTACTTGAGACCAAGAAGCCTTTTTACAAATGGCCCAAAAATCAATACATGTTATTCTGTCTCACCCAGGTATGTGCTCTTTGAAAACAAACTGAGACATCTTGCAACTTAACATCACACAATAGCTCGGCCAATTCTGCCACCAGGAAGTGTGGCTGCAATACAGTCAAGACCTGCAGATTTTGCAAAGGTTGTGGAGCAGTAAAAATGAATAGAGAAGGAAAAAACAAAGGGAAGAAAGCCCTTCTTATTATTTTCTTGAGGTACATAACCTGTAATATGACAGCTTTCACCTTTGACATCAGCCAGTCTGTGGTTCAATCCAACAGAGTACTTAACTCATACTTTACTTCAAGCCTGTGAATAGACTGAATTCCTCACGATTTTGAATAGAAATTCATACCTGTTTAGTTATGAATGCCTGACCAGATCAAGGCCCAAGTTACTCAGATTATGAGGTTTATTGCCAGACTCTATAAAGAACAGGAGCAAAGGTTATACAGTTTCCTACTCCTTAGATGGGAAAAGGATGTCAAAGGAAGATGAAAGCAGGAAATTTTCCTTAAACGTAAAACTCACAGCCTGCACTACCTCCTAACAAACCTTGCCAGTGTAGTAACAGCTACGCGGACTGGCTTGAGGCTGTAATACAGTCAGAGAATGTTTTAAGAACTTACTCTGTTCTTTGAAGAATTTTATAAAGGAGGAACCTGGATGAGAATACCCCATGTGCCAGAGCCACATAACCACCATCTGATCCAGGACAAATGGCCCAGTCCTCCATGAACCCAGATGCTCCTGTGCTCTGGCTTAAATCTGAAAACAGGTTTTTCACCAGTTCAATTTACATGAAGAGTTCAAAAGGCTTATTTTTCATTCCAACAGAGAATTAACACAAATGTCAGAATTTGCCAGGGAACAGACTGTCACCCTCCAACTGCTTCCCTCCCTTCAAATACTTGGAGGATATTGTACTTTGCGTATTGCCTTTTAATCCTGTGTTCTGGTGTAGGCTTTTTAATATGTACTTGCTGTATCTGTACAAAATCTGAAAATGCAGAGTAGCCTACCAGACAGAGCTTTGGCTTGGGATTTAGGAGACCTGTGAGCTGTTAAAAGCTGTTAAGAAGGCTGCAGTAAGTCAATTCCTTACCATGTGCTTCAAGCTCTGCATTTTGGCAGTGTAATATTGACATGCTTTGAAACTGGTGGATGAAAAAAAATCTCTCAGACATTAAAACACAAGAGAAAGCGTAAACACACAGAAAAGACACTTGCTAGAAAGGAAAGACGCAAGCAATCCGTACAGAACTATCAAGAAGCCAGTCTCTGTCTAACAACTACAACACACAACTTCCACAGATCATTTCTTAAGGCACACCAACCTTGCAGTCAAAAGCATTACTCTGACTGGCAGGCCACCCCACGAGCTTGCTTTTAGGCTAACCAGCTCAAGAGCTGCAGGGAGTCTCACCCCAGAAGCAGTGGAGTTCAGCGTGGGCAGCAAAACCCACCTAAAAAGCTTTGGGTATTAATTGCCAAGGCCACTGTGCTGCTTTTAGTGCCCAGCCAAGGTGGTTTAAAGTTATCCCAGTTATACATCAGATTTCAATTTGCAATACAGGCCACACGTACACCCAGAAAAGGTGGTTCAGTTTTACTAAAACTGAATCAATCTATGCTTTACCTGAGGCCACCCAAAGACTAGTCACAGCTAACACTTAAGGACACTGCTCCAGAAGTCTCCATTCTGGTTCACTGCACCACAGAAAACTACAAACAAAGCTAAAATTTTTCACAAGTATTGTACTAATGCTTTCCAGCTCTGAGGTAAGCTTGCAGGAATAAAGGAACAGCATAAGTAGTTTATATATCTCCAGGCCTTTGCCAACTGCTTCTGATACATGGCTCAGAGGACTACAGCATGAAATGCCCAACTGTGCAGTGTCCTGGTTTTGCTAGGATAGGATTAAAGTGTGTTGAAAGGTAAGTGCCTTCACAAAACACTGTTTTCAATTAATTATTGACTAAAGCTCAAGTTTTATAGGTGCTTTCAAGGTAAAAGACATTGTAGAGTGTAGAGTGTAAAGCCTGATATGCAGCATTTAGACATAGGCAATTTTACCTTTGCTAAATTTGATTCTTTCTAGCTCTCACTCACTATTTCTTCTATCTTAAGTACCCAGCCTGAGAAGGTAACTCTTTTCCCCATAATAATAGTCAGCAATGATAGGCTGTATTCTTATGGCTTGTGCTGCCATAACCACACATTATGATTGCAAATATGAAAATACATTGCTAGAAAACACATCTTTAAAACTGCTCAATATATCTGACATGTGAGCTTGCAGCCTCTAGATTGTTAATTTTATTTCAAAGCAAGCTCATGGTGAAAGAAAATTCTGCCATCTGGCAGAAGTTAAAGCAATCCACAGCGTGAGTAGGCAGGTGCTGACATCCCAAAAAGACTGTCCCAAGGAGTAACAACTCTGGGCATTCCCAGCTGAGGTACAAAGTTTGAGCAGGCCAGACATTAAGCTGCTTATTCCACTTCTGTAAGTGCCCAGGAAAGTAAAAGACAGAGTACGCAAGCAGAGCAGGTAAACAGAGCCTTTCAGTTTTCCTAGTGTACTTCACTGGAAATCAAATGAACACTGAAAAGGGGAGGAAAACTCTTTGTTGATGAGATACAGGCTGCCTGATGTCAGTTCCAGTGACAATCACATCAGGCTGACTGCACAGATATGTGGAGAGTTCATCTCCTCCCAGACAAACTCTGCACATACTTATTTTCCAAAATAATTGTACTGAAAGAAAACATGCTGAATGAGTTGTACAGAAGGCAACTCCAAAATATTAGTTACGTTTTCGAGCACCAAGCAAGAGAAAATAGACAGACAAGCACTAATTAAAGATTAGATTTTGAAAGCACTAGATGAGTGCAATGCCTGTCAAACCCAGGCTTTTGTCCTTCTAGAAAACAAGGCCTGATGGTGTTGCCCTCATGAATTACTTTTCATCTGATCCTCACAACAGCCTTAACTAAAGAAGAAAGCAAGTCCACTCACATCTCTCTCATATCCAGATATTGCACTGGAAAAACTGTAGATGCCAAAAGCATCCCTCCAAGACCACGTAGCACTTTTCAATATAAACAACAAGACTGAAGAGCTTAGGGAGTCAGGCATCCAGTTCCTCTTACAAAAAATGGCTGGTTAGTTCCCACTGGCATAGGGGCTTGGGTTTACACAGTTTGGTAAAGTTCTGCTTTATCATTCTGGGACTGTCTAAAGTCCATCAACAAATCAGGAAATTTCCCTCATTTGGACTTCTTAGCATTGGGGCATCTAAGTCCTTTGGGTTTTTTTCAGTGCAGGGGAAGCTGATACAGAGCAGCTTACTGACTTGTCACTAGGCATATGTATGTACACCGCATGCTTTACATATTGCATAATTTACGTACATGAAATACTCTTTTCCCTCAAGTTTACAGTATAATATGCACATTTCATAATTTCAATGCACTGCAGGCTGTCGTGGGACAACACAAACTGTACAGGCTGCACAACTCACCTGCCAACACAACTCACTGGAAAAATTCATATTTCTGTCTTTAGAGATGACTGATTTTAAAAATAAACTAGCAATCTAAAATCCTGCTCCATAAGGGCTTCCACGCTAAAACCTGGATTGTACTGACATATGTTTTG
>NW_010290356.1:125276-155929 GCF_000700745.2 Antrostomus carolinensis | reverse complement strand
AAAATCAGAAGTAAATACTGTGGGGAACTTTTCCTGATGTGGTTGGAAAAGAATGTTGTCTGGATAAAGAGCACTGGGCGCATATTTATTCAGAGGTCAAGAGCACGGCTCAGCTCAACGTTCTGCCTCCTAACGCACAGAGAACAAGACCTTGCTGGCCAGAAAAATAGTTTCTGTACTGTACATCTGGTTATAATATCAGTGCTCCAGCCTTTTTTGTTATTCATTACAGGTTTTAGAGGATTATAATACTGTTTTCTTTTCATTTCAATTATTCTGGTAGATGCTAAGTCTGCTCAGAGACTGATGGTTGCTTTCAAAGAATTAGGAAAGCTATGCCCTTTCATATATATCAAACCACTCCATAAATGTCCTTTTGAAAGATGAGGCAATTCTAGAGACTTTTACAAACAATCCAAACAACATATTTAATAGTAACTGAAATGGACCTGAGCAATTTGATGACTTTCCAGTGTTTAATTCTAATAGCGTTTATAGATGCATTAGAAGGGAAAGTAATTCATGCCCTTCAAAAGAGCAGGCTGGTTAGTTTGGACTATGATTACAAACTAGTCATCGAAACTGCAGCCAGTTCAGTGGTATCCGTAACTTGCCTTCATACACACAGACTGCTTGATTTGCCAGCTCTGAGATGAGGAAAGGATGTTTGCTTTGAAGGAGTGTAAAGTTAGCAGCTCAACAGATGTAATAGATGGAGGCACAGTTTGGGCAGCTGTTCATCAAACCCAGAGACACTGCAGCTGGTGCTGTGCTGCAGGACGAGCGCTGTCCCATAAAGCCAAATATTTCATTGCCTTTCTCCGCGTACTAAAGGGCCCCATGTCTCCTACTTGGAGAACCCTGAGGGAAATGTGATCATCTGACAAATATGTTACACCTTCAAGGAGCTACCAGCTGTAGGAAAGCTTTTGCTTAACGAAAAGTTCTCCCTGGGGCTGTTCAGGCCTGACAGTTTCAATGGTGCACTTTTAAATGTTTCACTTAAAAATGCTGCAAATAGCTTCATGACAGGAAATTACATACTTAAAAAAAAAAATACACAAAAAAATCACCCAGACCTGCCTTATGATGGATCTAAAACAAGTGAGTTCCTTGGCAGCCCTAGCTCTTGCTGCCCCAGCTATGCTTGCAGACCATCTCCTTCAGTAGGACATCTCAGTACGCCAGCAACCACTCCCATTTGTCTCTGACCAGGAAACAAACACCTTGCCACATTTTCTGAAAGAGGTAGAATGTGAAGTCTAAATGTTATATCCTCTAAGGCTCAAGAGTTGCATTTTTATTAAAAAAAATGTAAGTTCTTTGAGTAGATTAAAGTTGCATTGGTACAAAGGGAAATGTTTACTCACTCTATTAAAAACCCAAAGCCTTCCTCAGATATGTCCTTATAAAAGTAACTGTGAGTCCACTTTATATCTCTATATACTCAGTCTGGACTTCATTTTCATCACAGCCACTTGCTTCCTCCCACACACCATGAAGTATTAGTAGGAAGCACAGACAGTTAGTGGAGACTTGGATACTTTTCCCACTCAACTAAAGGTGTAGAAAGCCACAGGAATCATAATTTGATAATGAGAGAAAGGAAGAAAGACTTTGATTCTTTTTTTATTGTACTTGTGTCTAAGTACTAAAACTAATTCCATAACTTGAAACATCCTTTGAGGAGAAGGGGAAAGAAAAAAAAGAAGGAATTGAAAAGCCTCTGGGGTTGAGTGGTATGAAGATGAGTTTTAGTTCTTTCTAACCAGAAATGAGGCCATAATGGTTAGGCAGAGGAATAGGATCTTGCATTACAATTTGCTATGTAAAAAAAAATATATATATTTTTTTTTTTAAAAGTAATTTTCCTAGATTTTTAGCAGTAGACACTTTTGAGATTTTCCTGCTTTTTTTCCTCCTGAAATGTCTTTCTTTGCATTTTGCCATGTAGCCTCTTCTACAGCAGGTTTCTCTCCTCCTTTCCCTTTCTACATTTGGAACATTTTGGCCCTTTACCCATTTAAAGGAGGAGGCCTCTTGCTGCTCTCTCAGGCACTGCTTGCTCCTTCAATATTTAAATAGTCCTTCTCCTTTCATGAGCTGTAAGACATCTACATCAAGGCCTAAAGGATCTAAGCAATGACCCTGATATTTAGATCTAAAAAGCTGTTGATAACCAAGTTCACCCTCAGCGTAGTTTCACTGAATTTGAAGGACTCACATGTGGGATAAATTTGGTCCTCTGCGCTAAAATTGTAGGGCTGATCTAGTGATATATAATAAGCAAAGACATTTGAGAGAGTTCAGCATCTTTCAGGGTAAAGATTTTTAGATCTGTACCTTTGTTCCTGAAAGAGTTAAATGAATAATGAAATCTCCCTGCAGTGAGAACAGCTGAACTTAATTCAGAGGAAATTTCTCAAAGAACTGCCTTGGTGCCTAGTAAATGTGCCTGTCAAAAAGGGTTGCTCCTTCCTAGGTATTTGTTTTGGAAATTCCCTGCCTATAGGATTACAGAGAGTGGCTTGGGATAGATTTATGCTTTAAGCAGGTTTTCATTTTGTAGGTTTGAAAATTATGCTTTTTATTAACATAAATGTGACAGCAGTTTAAAGACCAAAATTCTATTTAACAAAATGGATTTCAAGCTAATAACTCTTCAGATAACAAAAATAGAAACTTCTGAAGATCAGTACAATTTCTGTGAGCAGTTAATCCTTTCTTCTCCACAATAGCAACTGTCAATTTATACTGTATCTGTAAGATTGTCCTTCTATCAGATTGGATGCTTCTATTCTTAGGCTTCAAGTGTTTTGGACAAATGACAAAACTACCTGGATATCTGATTACACAACCTGTACCTCAGGGGAAAATTATACAATTTGCAATTTAGAAGTGACCAACTTAAAGCCTGGTGTCATTTTTACAATCACTAAACTGACCTAATAGAATAGTAGAATTCTAATATATCTACCTTAGACAGAAATACCAATTCTTATCTTTAATAATCAACAGAGTATAGATTAATCCTTGATAACTGCAGGCTGCAAGAATTACTGAAACTAGCATCAAAATTTGTAAGATACTTTGATTTTTAACTTTTCAGGAATTACAGTGCATATGGAGACACAGTTTTAAAACATCACCAGCAAAAAGACATTTACAACAGTGTAGCATTTTAATTAGATTTTTCAGACCCTAAAGAGGTTACCTAAATATAGGATATTTAATAGTGATGGTTTTGGTAGGATGGCTCATCTTCTAAGCATAGAATTACCACAGCTGAATCCTCCTAGTGAACCCATTCCTCTGTCAAGCCCTGGTTCCTGTAAAGTTTCAGAGATTATTTCCAAGCTGCTGTTTACTTTTGTATTTTTGTCAGCCAGTCCACAGAAGGAAAACAAATTGGGTAGACTAGTTCTAAACAGACTGCCAATAAAAAATTTAAGCACTGCTATCTAGAAGTAAAGTTTAAACAGAATTTTAAACTAAATCAAAATGTCAGAGTAAAGGACCATCAATGTAACAAGCTCTGATGCACTGCATTTTACCTAAGATACTGCAAAAGAACTTCCTGCTTCCTGAATTTGAGAAAACATAATTCAAATGTTGAATCCTTTGATTCAACTTGATGCTCAATGGCCTATGGAACATACAAGAAGTAGTATGCCATTGCCTGTGCTCTGAACAGATGTCTCTTCAGCAAAAAACTTAGGCAGAGGAAATGTATTTATTTAAGAAAAAAAAAAAGCCATGTTGAGGCAGGGGACGCCTCAAATTTCACTGTATGTGGAACTTGGCAGAGTGTCTGGGAAGAGCACTTTCTTCTTATTGTCAGCAGTTTCTTTAAAACCTGGCATTTTAGGCCGTGTGTCTGAGGTTTGTCTACACAGGAAATTTCCCATCAGTCATAACTATATTCTGCCAAGTCTGCTATGCTATTCTGGTCTAACTCCCAGTATAAATGTAGCACACAAAAGGAATTTTAATCTTTCCCCAGAATAATTAACTCCAGTCTGGATTAATCACTTTTATTCTGGAATACAGTTTCTAGACTGAAAGGTGTACAAGGGTAACAACTTTGTTGCGTGAACGGGTCTTTAAGAGTTAAAAAAAATTGTTCCCAAGGAACTTCCACATTTGTACAAAGTGTCAGTGCCAGCTATATGAAAGCCAACAGCAGATAAAACAACTTGGATAAAACAGGCTGGGGGAAAAGGTTGCTTCAGGTATGACTGTGAGATCGAAAGGCAGGGATGTGAGAGTTATGAATCTCTCCTTGCTCTAAGTCACTTAGTGCTGTTCCAGCCGAGTTGAAAAATAAAAAGCAAAGCACCGGGCTTTACAGCACACTCGGCATTGTTTGTTTTGTCTGCCAAGTCTATTCCTCTTCCTTCAATGGAGTGCTTGTGGTTTGGGAATGACTTTGTAGCCAGTTCTGTCTGTATCTGAGGCCCCAAACTCCCATTTCTAAAGTGTCATATAAGCTGGAAGTTTGTACTTCTGTTCTCCAGCCCTCAGCAAACACTGGAGTGTTTGTGTCTCAATATTTATGCCATTTCAGCAAGTACTTAGAGAATGAAAACATCAACTCTTCTATATAAGCACAGAGATTCAGAAAACAAAGTTTAATTTTGAAAATGCAAACACACACAGGAAAGCAAGCCACTCAGCAATACTGAAGCCTCCCACTAATTGGAACCATTCCTTTCCGTGCTATTCATCAAGTGCGGATCCTGTTTCCTATTGCACCGCCTCGCAGGCAGCACCACTAAGCTCAGTTTCAAGTTTCTCAAATCTCATAGCGCCAGGAATGACCACGTTACCCAGACACTTTCCTGGAGTTCATTAACAGCCTTTCCCAATGTGTTAAACATTGCTTTTACTCTGGCTTAAAGAAGAAATGGGGGAGAACGAGAAACAAACGCACTGCAATCGTTGTCATACGCAAAATCCCTAAATGGGTTTGGTGGGAGGCACTGCAAACAGCGTATCAGCCCATTCTGCCAAACACAACCATGAGCTGGGGACCCTATTTTTCCCCATCAGGATACAAGCAGCAAAGACACTGAAAGATCAGAGCCTCACAAGGGTAAGGGCTGGCAGAAGGTGGCCCCGGCAAGTAAGGGAAAGATTATTTTTATATCTTTTTAATATATTTTTCTCTTAGTAATTAAAAAAAAAAAATCCTTAAACCACTATGATTCAAAGTGTTCAGTTTTCATGGTCTGGATGGAGACAGAAAACTGAATACAAATCCTGCTACATGCACCAGCTTCCATACTGGCTATTCCCATTGCTTATGCAGAATGGATTACTCACAAAATGTATTTTGTAAGGAATATCAATAAGACTCGCCAGACAACAGACCTCAGAATTCCAAAGATTTGTCAAAATGCTCTCCCTCTCAACCCCAGTGGAGGGAAAGCAGGAAAAATGTTTTTTAACCACCTAAAATGTAATGACTGATCCTTTTTTTATGTAGCTTTTACATGTAAGTAGAAGTATTAGTTAAAATATGGAGTATGGAACATCAGGATTCAGAACAATTCTTCGCAAAATTAAAGGAAATTTGCAATTAAATTTGATCATCTGATTATTCAAAGTTTATTTTGAACCACATTTTTCCTTAGAGAGAAATTTAATCCAACAGGAGGCGTATAACCCATGGATAAGAGAAACCTCTAAGAAAGCAGTAACACAGATCTGCTTGGATCTCAGTTCCTTTGGTCTTTAATAATCCTCTAAAGGACAAATTAAGTTATGCTTCTATGATGTCCTCTGTCCAGGACCAACTGAGATTGGAAAAGGAGAATAAAAAAGAAAAAGAAGTCATTGTTGCTGTTGCCTGTTTTCATTATGGTTCTTAAGAAGGTAACCTAACAGTTCATTTTTTTCCATACTTCTTCTGTTGAGTACAATTAGTTACCTTGAGAAATACTACTCTCTGTCAACTTTAAGGTTTGTGGACCTGCACACAAAGCGTTTGTGATGTTCTTGTTGTGAGGAACACCCAAGTACACACTGTCTCTTTTCAAGTGACCAGCCTGACACAACAGTCATCCTTTATTCATATTTTAGTATTAATGTCACTGTTAAGACATGAACAACTTACCTATTTGCATTTTTCACTCATATGGATTTGATTTACTAAAGTACTTCATAAGTAATAACAAGATAAGGCTTTGAAATGCCTTGTGCAATAACTATTAGTAGTGCTATTATCTGGCAGAGATGACACTGAAAACTCCCTGAGTTTAGGCTATGCTTCAAGAAAATCAGCAGATCTGTGAATTTTTAATTCCCATCTACGTTTTCTGAATTTAATTCATTAAAGCATGCTACTGTGAGAATTCACAGAACTGTGAGAGGACAAGCAACTCTAATAGATAAAATCTGGCCCCAGTGAACAGGGTGTGGGGACAGTCTGATGGAAGATCTGCCACTCAATTCAGGGGAACCCCTGACCCTTTAATCAATCCAAAACTGGCTTCCCTTTCAAGTGCCTTCCTTCCTGACCTCCTTCCATCAGGGCAGTTCATATGTCAGCTGTAGCAATTTGCTAGTAATTTGTTTCTCAATTATTTCATACTTTGAGTAAATCATGTATATGAAATTAAAATTAGTATTTCCTCACATTTCATACTTTGTTTTTTTCTGGTTTTACATGTTGATTCTATTTTCTAGCTCCAGTGGCACAGCTCAGTGTCTGGACTTCCTTGTGCAGAAGGCTGCACAGGGGAGCAGACCAGGCTTCCATGATGCAGCCACCCTACAGTGGTCTCACCTTCACAAGAAGGATATGTTCATGTAAATGTTGGCATACAAAAAAAAAAGTTTTCATTTTGTAGATCAAGCTGCATGTAGAAATATGCTTATTTGAGTTTATGAGCAAGGTTAAGCAAGCATATTACACATAAAATGATGGTTTTATGTGAACTGTATGGGAACTTAACCCTAGAGTGCTCTAAAGCCTTCTGTTAACTTCCCTCTGTGGTGCACATTTAATACTTGAAATATTCACTGATATCTTACTGCTTTGGAGAAACATTATTTACTTTAAAAGGCTTTTCCAAAAACCATGTTAGAAGTGCATACCTTGAGACAGATTTGAACTATAATTAAAACAATCTTTCTACAATTGGCAAGACCCTAGACAGTGCTAAGGGACTAGATAACACCACCATTTTACTCGTAATTTACTTAAGATTTCTATAATTTTACTATTAATATGCTTTGTGTGCAGAGTTCTGTGTAACACACTTGCTATTATAATGAACAACTATATTAGTAAGAAGACAGCTGGTGTTAAAACTCAGATTCACTTACAACCTAAAGCACCAGTCCTTACAGGCACCTCTAATGTTACAACAAGAGCAGTATGATTGACATTAACAAGCCCATCCACACGTGCACAATTAAATATCCAGGTATATGTTAGCTGCAGGCAGGATGCAATGAGGTTTGGACTACATTTAACTTCCAGTGAGCCAAAGGTTTGACATTCTTCACCTCACTGATGTAAATTCGCTTGTGAAGCACTTGATTTTTAGCTTGCTTCAAATCAATAGAATTCTTTCCAGTAATTTCACTGGGCCCTGTATCAATAATGTAACATTTCACCAGTACTAAAGTAATTTAATCTAGAAATTGTTTCCCCAAAGCCTGATAATGATTTAAGGTACAATCAGTTAGAATTTTTTTTTTGAAACCTGATAAATAATAGCTCAAAGGCAGACATCTCTAAAATTAGTTGTTATGCTTCACTGAGGCTGTCATGAAACTCTGAAAGCCTTTTCCCTTTCCTGTATTGCGCTATACAGAGTGTTTCAAAACAATCTATATTTATTTGCTTCATCTTTTTCTATAAGAAAACTAAAACTATTATAATACACATTTAATACATTATTAAATTAGATGTCACCTGCTCTTTGAGTGAGAAGTAAAGATCGAGTTCTGTCTAGTCAGAGGTATAAACTCAATCAAGAATTAATTGCTGAATTACTTCCAGCAGTAAGACACTAAGGCCAAGTAAAATGTCCAAGGTCACTACACTCCAGATGGTACACTAATATAGTTACAGTACTGATGCCTCCTGGCATTTTCAATTTCTTATGTTGGGTTGTTTTTGGAACCAATCAAATTGAGGAGCTGGCAGCTGCAATTTGCCCACAAAATTAAATTTTGTGGATTATAATTCCACTTTTAAACAGTGATTTGACTGAATTGATGTGAAGCCACTATTCTCAGTTCTTGATTTTCACTGAATGACGATGACAGCATATCATAAATTCAATCAGGACAAAACAGACTGGTTGTCCGTAGACAACATTTATTTCATGTTCACAGCCACGGATTTAAGCCTTAGCTAACAGAGTCAACAATCAGGAAGATAACAAAAGGACCCTCCATGAAATAACAGCTTCTGATAAGGGTGCCTGAAATATTCTGTATTCCTCCACACTAGGGGAATTTTAAATAACAAGGGTTTTTTTCATATGGCTCTTATGCTGAAGCAATGCATATACACACACAAATATACATATCTATGTTCCTACCTACAGGTGTGGAATATGTAAACATAAACTGTATACCAAAATTCTTGCACTTGTGCACAAGCGAATGCACTCTTTTCTAACTGCTATACCAGAATCCTAAAGATCTTTTGCCACTGCAGCCCAAAATTTCCTAGAAGCCTGTCAATCAGAGATCACAGTGCCCAGTTTTGCATCCACTCAACCAAAGCCTACCTACAATAACAGCATGTCTGCAAAGGCACAGACCCTTATCCTAACAGCAGCCTGAGGAGCAGGAGCCTGCTCAGGTTAAAGGTGATTTGTGCAGCACAAAGAGCTCAGAGGGGCTCTAGGGTATCCTATCCTATAGGATATTATCATGAGGTAACAGGAAGGGGGAAAAACAAAACAAACAAACAAACAAAAAAACCACCCAAACAGCTGATCACCTAACACAAAAAGCAAACACTTCCATCTCCTTAAAAATAAACAATGCCCAAAAATAGGCATTGGAAGATGCATCCCCGAGCTTCATTACTTAAACTGAGCAGTATAGCCTGATTTTTTTAATATACAGATATAAAATAGTGTGTATGCATGTACATATATATATTTAAATATGTTACTATAAAATTTTAAGTTGGAAAAACATCGTTCTGAACTTATTCCTTGGCTTTCTGAGGCAGTAAATCCTGCAGGTTTATCATCTTTAAGCACCTAGCTCTTCAGGCCTTAAGTTTGCAATCTCAGTTGTTTATAGAGGTAGCAACAGACTGCCAGGCAACATGATTTCAGAAGTACAAGATGCAGAGCAAGAACTTTGCTCTCTGTGCTGTCACCACCTTTCCCAACAGGCAACTGAAGTCTCCACTGACAATCTTTACCGAGAATTCCTGTGCTTTGGGAAATTCTTAGTCCTTTAACAAGATTCTGAACTACATTCAGGAATGAAGGCAGCATACCCCTCCAAGGCAATTTTCCTTCACCCACTGGCATGTCTCAGAGCAACCACTACAATTCCTGTGTTGATATGCCATCAAGTTGTTCCAAAAGATTTACCAGTAAACCAAGTTAAATGCAGTTTAAAACTTCCAGATCCTCTAGGTTACTCTATATTGGCTTTGTATTAAAACATGAACATTTAATATAGTTTTC
The DNA here is from genome assembly GCF_000700745.2 of Antrostomus carolinensis. Classification (NCBI taxonomy): domain Eukaryota; kingdom Metazoa; phylum Chordata; class Aves; order Caprimulgiformes; family Caprimulgidae; genus Antrostomus; species Antrostomus carolinensis. The sequence goes on along the minus strand of NW_010290356.1, from coordinate 146,255 downwards.
TTCCTATCCACCCTTCCCATGACCTTACTGTAAGTACTCATTTTGCCATATTTGGCTTTTGACCACATCATTGTGGGCCTTACCTCTCTGCCTTATGCGTCTGACCTCCATCAGTTCCAGTTTAAAGCTTTTATTACTGCATTAACAAATCTGGGACCAAAGTTGGCTTTCCCTTTAAATTTTTTATCTTGATGAAACCCTTAAAATATTACAGTAGGATATTGATGATCTAACTACTTCAAACTTCACAAATTAGTTATCAAGAGTGTTCTATTTATACTTCCATGTATGTATACACAAATACACAGAGTTAAAAACAGAAATTACTCAAGGTTTTTGTCACATTAAACGTACATTAGCTTCTGAGCAGCTTCAGAAGAACAATAACAAAAAAATTAAATTGAAAATACATGTGCTTAAAGTACTAGTTAAATCAGGTCCACAACATACCCGGATGGAGCTTGTGCAAAGAAAATGGAGGCATTGAGGGTTTGGGGTTTTTTTTTTCGGAAAAGGCTGCCAAGATTTGGGAGAAGGGGCTGTGCTGAGCAACCAGCAATTAGGCAGTTTACACTAAATACCTTCAGACAATAAGAGCTCACACTCTGAGGAGAAAAATACCCATAATTTTTCAATTGGACTTTTTAGTATTGGACAGAAAATGAAGCACACAATGGTTCTTAAATTATTTAACTGAGAAATAATTCCCATACTTAGAGAAATTAAGCCTTCAGTAGTGATGTCTCTCCAACCTCTTGCTTTCCAAGCAGGAAAAGGAAAGCAAAGATCAGAGCGATCTGCTGAAAACAGACGACTCAAAATGCTATTTAATAATATATGACTTCTCTTGTCAGAAAGCTCTATAACGTCACCTCAGGAGAAACAGACATCATACACAACCAAAGATACACCATTTGTTTTTGTTTTTACCTCAGAACGTGACCCAAATAGTGACTTGTGCGCCCAGGCGAGGTCAGAGCCCCAGGTGGTTTTGGTGGGAAGCCGGGCAGCCGATGGACAAGGCAGGGCCCCAGGGCGCCCACCGCTCCCCCCCCCGCCACAGCGGAGCTCCCCGAGCAGCACCCTCAGCACCCTCAGGCACTGCAAATGCTTCAGTTACTCGCCTGCTATTTTTTTCCCTGCGGTGAGAGCAACAGGCACATCAAAGCAGGTAACATCTCTCCTTCAGAGTGGAGTTACAAAACAAACAATTCGGAAATGGTTATGCTCTTGGAGATTAAAAAATCCTGGATGACAAATTAATTCCTCAAAGTGATAAAGTGACATGTTTTCAGAGTTTCTTTGTAGTGAAGATCAGGAGGCGCAAACCTGACAAGTCTTGAGCACTGGCAGCACTTATATAGACTGTATGTCTTGGCCCATTTGTATAAATGGCTCTCATGGAAATACTCTGTTTCAAGATGCAGAAAGTCAAAATTCAGCTATCTTTCACTTGCAACTACAGCACCCTTGATTCACAAATTCAATTTGAAAGTGTAATATAAGCTGCAACTATTCTGAGGAGAAGTCATTGATATAATGCCTCTAATATAGCACTCAATTAAGAATTCAAATGCTTTCTTCAAGAAGGTTTAATATTGAGCTCCAGGTTTTTCCTGTATTAAAAAAATAAAAAGCTATATTGCCCAAGGGTGGGTGGATATAGGGATTTTACCATGATTTGAGGTCTCCATCTAACACACACTGCTGTAGCTGGATTAACATAAGGATGCATGTGGGATGCATCACTGCATGGAGCAGATTTCGTGGTCTCCAGATAAGAAAAGCTGAGTAGTAACAACTGGAAAAGAGAAGGCTGGGAATGTTTCTTTCCAAACAAAGAGTGGGGCACCAGACATTCTAATAGGGAAATATTCTTGATCAGCTTGATTAATCATAGACTCATAGAATGGTTTGGGTTGGAAGGGACCTTAAAGACCATCCAGTTCCAACCCCCCTGCCATCAGCAGGGACACCTTCCACTAGACCAGCTTGCTCAAAGCCTCATCCAACCTGGCCTTGAACACTTCCAGGGAGGAGCAGCCACAGCTTCTCTGGGAAACCTGGGCCAGTGTCTCACCACCCTCACAGCAAAGGATTTCTTCCTGATATCTAATCTAAACCTCCCCTCTTTCAGTTTAAAGCCATTTCCCCTTGTTCTATCACTACCTGCCTTTGTAAAAAGTCCATCCCCAGCTTTCTTGTAGGGCCCCTTCAGGTACTGGAAGGCTGCTAGACGGTCTCCCTGAAGCTTTCTCTTCTCCAGGCTGAACAGCCCCAACTCTCTCAGCCTGTCCTCATAGGAGAGGTGCTCCAGCTCTCTGATCATTCTCATGCCTCTCCTCTGGACTCATTCTAACAGGTACAATGATGGCACATCTCTGTTCAGACCTGTGTATTATCCATGAACTTTCAGTGACAAAGTTGAAATGTCCAAACTAACTTTGCTAGATCTATCAAAAGCCTTTGAAATATGAAAAATTCTATCAGCCTACCCTTAGATCTGAGCATTCTCACCCAGACAATTTTGAAGTCACGTTTTATATTTGCAGGGGAAGTGTTTGTGTCCATTTGCACAAAAGTAAACAGCATGGTTCAGGGCAAAGGATGAAGGTCAGAAAAAGCATTGAATAATATATATTAAAACAATGAATAAGAAACTAGAAAATTTGGGGTTGCAAAGCAAATATGCAAGACTCCATCTCATTTTCAGCACATTACCCACCTTTCCCATCATCTGGCAATGATAGAGTCCTACATAAGAATCACCTATGATACAACAGTTTCACTGTCCAAATTAAGGAGAATTTAAATGTATGTTCTTAATCATAAGCAACTTGATCTGCTAATTCTCCTTCTCTCACTGCTTTCACAAGGCTCTGAGGTCCATCCAGCCCCAGCTCATACAATTTGCATTTCGTTCAATGTATGTGAAATTCAATAAATATTGTAGCTTAAAGTACAACCAGGGCTACAGATCTCTAAAAATCTCATCAAGTAAAGCCATATACAGAGATACAAAATCTCACAGCACATTCATATTGTGAGAGTAGAAATTAACACTGTCATTTAATGTATTACTGCCTGACAGGAATTTGCACATACTGTCTTTTTAACAGTTACCAGTATCTCTGGATCTTACCCTATGTATTATAAGAATCAGCAAGGAAGCATTTAGGCTTTGACAGTTGTTCTTGTTTTTCAGTTCTTGCTTTGTTTCTGGATCGATGGACAGATAGCTGTAAACAGATTTTTGCAATGCTGTCTTAACACAATTACAGTACACAGCATTGATTGACTGTCTCTGGGATAGGCTATTTTGTAAAGGCAAGACCCTGAAAACAAAATCTGAATCATAGTTTGTGATGTTTGGATAGTAATGCAGAAAGCAAATCACTGTGAACTATCCCTTGAGAACTCAAAATTAACTACTGCATCATTTTTTTAAGATACTGTACATTGGTGATAGCTACTATTTATAGGAAAAAAGATTTTACCCTATATCATGTACTTAAAGTTCAGGTTATGCTGCGTTTTGTCCTATTACCTTAAAGCAATTGAGTCAGAAAAAAAATCACTGATACAATGTGATATTTCACAATACACTAACAACACTGTAAAACAAAACAAAGCTTGTTCCAAAGTGTTCCACATTGTTGATTTAATTTTTTAATTTTTTTTTTAAGAAAATCTAAAGGAGCAAATTCACACACTAGTAATGAAATTTTCAGTATTTGGATATGCAAAAGACCAATGATTTGCCATGAGTAATTAAGCCTTCAGGAGGCTTTTATTAGATAATAACATAATACTAAAATATATTTATACATATGTAGGCATATGTAATCATATATAAAATTTAAAAATGAAAATATATAAATACAGGAATTTTAGAGGTGATACTACCAAACTAATTTGAGAATTAATAAAACAGAAGTCAATTGGTATTTTGATTCAGTGAGTTTCTTTGAATAAAATAACTTTTCAGTTTTAGAAGTATGCTGTATCTCTGTCTACACAACTATGTGCCACAAACATGGAATGGAGTAGAAACTTATTTTAAGAGGACAGAGTGTGTACAATCTTACCTCAGAGGATTTGTCCAAAGCTGAAATACCATATCCCCACAGTAGATGATTGTTTCTTGCATATCAGAAAGCTGATTTCATTACCAGTCAGTAAATTTGGTTCTTTAGATTGAAATTAATAACTATACATTCTTAAGCTTTTCAGTGACTCTGTATATGAACAGCTGATATTCTTGGTGTCCATTCTTTAGCAAGTGACAACCAGTTATTAAAGCACTTAAAATGCTCTGTCTCCCATTTTTATTTTGAGGGTATAAAATGCTATACAACAATGCTAGCCCTTAGAATTCTTAATAACTATGTTTTGTACAAATGCTTATTTTTTTCTTAAGAAGGAGAAAATCATAAAGAATTCTCTTCATTGTAAAAATACAATAGAACAATCTCTGGTTAGGGTTTGGGGGCTGAGCTAGTTTCTTTCTTGCAGAGCACTGTAGGGCTCAGAGTAATCTATTTTATTCAGACTTACAGAAATAATTTTAAAAACCCACAATGCCTATCTCTATACATTAGCTGTCCTGCACCTTACCTAGAAATATTTCCATATAAGTGCAGCAATATACTGGAAAGCTAAAACTCTAGTCCTCCTCCCCAGTGAAATTTTAAGGGGCAGCTGGGGTGGTGTGTATCAAGCAAACCCACTGTGCTTTGTATTACAAAAGGATAGGTGTTTGCGGGTAGTTATCTTAACAGAGCTGAGAAGCAGATATAACTGCTCTTAGATAACCACAACTGCTCTTCTGATGGCAGTCATAGCAAAAGGACATCTGCAGACTTCAGCCATGCTGGATGTTAGCTGTGCTTCTGACCTCACACGACTGTAACTCAAAAGATTTCAGCAGCACGACAGAAAAGATTGGTCCTTCACAAGTCACCTGAAGAATTGCACTGGATGCAGCTTGCATGCTACATCCTGGGTAACACAAATCAAGAGCAAAACAGCTTGAAAAAAATTACACAGGAATTAAAGGCATCATTTAGGCTTTGATATAGATTCCTATTACACAATCCTTGCACTACTGGTACTTTTACTCATCTTTTGCCCCAGTTTATGTAGGAAAAATAAAAGTTCAATAAACAGTTCAATTCTCAGTTATGAAAGAATCATAGCTCCCATCTGCTTTTAACTTTCCTTCAAATGACTCTCACTGTGTATCAGGCCCCTCGCTCTGAGAGGCAGAATGTCTCCATGTGCATTTTTAGAAAGAGGAGCTGTGATGGTTTCAGAAACTCTCTTTGCACAGAGTGATGGATAAACAAAAATAAACGATGCATTTTTAGTAGGTTACTGAAACTACTTTTATTGTGTATTTTAACTATTGTCCCTATGTAATGATGACCTGATAGCCTAATTTTTACCAAAATGCTCCTGGGGAAGCATTTCATCTATCACTTTATTTTTATAGCAGCCTTCGTGTTAAAGCACCTTGGGGCACCCTACGATATTAAATAAACTAAAATGTCAAAGCATATAAAGTAAAAGTACAGTCTAAGATATAAGACTGCTGCCTAATTCCAAAAAACTGCTAGTTATTCTTTAGATCTTAGTTACAAGGGTAATTAATTTCTTTGATAAAAACATGAAATTTAGTATGACTGAGAGCCCGAAGAGGTCACCTAACTTGTGCTTTCAAGGGTCTTTCTGAGTGCAAAGAAGTGGTTGTCAGTGAAGAAGAAAGAAACCTGTAGTAATGGGTACAACTGACTGGCCTTGAGAAAGTTCATGAGAAATTACGGTAACAGTTCTCAGGAATCCTTTTGCTCTCCATGATAAAAACTATTCCTACTTGAAAACTACAGGTCCCTTTGGCAAGCTGAAATAGAAAACTTCACTGATTATACAGTTCTTGGTTAAGAGCAACTTTGTTGATGCCTTTTTGATAACTTACCTTTTACTATAACGTTAAGCTCCCTTGCCAAGTGTGTATGCTATAGAAGTGGTGCGCTTCTGTTACTGCACTTCATCACACAACTCTGGATTTGATTTTTGTACGTCACAAGTTCAGTTGGAAAGAAACAACCAACCAACGAAAACACACACACTTTTATTCTTGTTCCTGTCAGACTGCACAGGCAGATAACACAACTATTCCTGGAGTGATTTGTCATTTCTCTAGAAATGACAAAGTGGGCATTCACACAACTATCCAGACTATATAAATTACTGCTAGAAATAATCTTCAGTGTAACCCATACTACTAAATCCAGCAGGTCTTCTAGCTTCTAAGACATTTTCATTTGAATCCAATGAATTAGCAGAGCCCATAATCAGCTTTCTGCCTCATATTAGTTTAAGCTGTCTGTATGTACTTCTCTAATCTTATTGTGCCTTATTGTGCCAGAGTCCCAGGCTCGGGTTCTCCTCCACCGAACTGACAATGCTGGGAACACATGCTAGGAGAGCTCTTGCATCCCAAAGGGAATGAAGGCTGCTCACCGTCCTTCCTCTTCCTCATGCATGCTATTCCCAGGGACTCATTCTCATATTTGAAAAATAAGGGTTCTGTTCTACCAATATGCTGGCAGATATGGCTTCTTACCTCTGAGACTAACATAAATAAACACTGACTTTTCATTTTGTGGACAACTCATCACTTCTGTTCAGCTGAAGACACACAGGAAAAGATGAATAGCAAAACTGTCCAGCTGTCTTATTTCTGATGTCTGCTATGCTTCCTGAGTGTAAACTCTAGGGGACCTGCAAATACTTGACCATAAATGATGAGTAGCCTATTAATAAATTGAATCCACCCATATAGAATTTCAAGTGCACAGAATACAGGCTGCAAAAATACTGCACATATGTGACCTGCATATGAAAGCATCGTGTCGCTTCACGCCATACACTGCTCCGAATGCCTCAGCTCTTCAACACGGAAACCAGCTAGCACAGCAAGATCACGATGAGCCTGTGAGTCAACTGTCACAGAAAAAGTGAATTATAATGAAATTCCTCCTAATGTCAAACTTTCTAGATTTTTCCAAACTCTACGGGATAGATCTTTTAAAGAGAATTCTGCTCTTTCAGATTTGTTACTACTCCCACTGTGTACTCTGAATTCCTACACAAATCAGCTGCATTCATTTCACCTATCTGACACACTGACTTTATGCTGGATCATAAAGATTACCAGATTTTGTATTTTATGTAGCCAATAAACTGTAGTAGGCACAGAAATCTAATAATATAGAGAGAAATAAATAAATGAAATTATGTAAAGAGACCTTTCTCAGTTTGATCTAAACCATTAATTTGTCCACATTTAAAGCCAAGCAACAGGGAAGTGTTGATGTGCCCAGGAACTCTCAACAGATTCTCACAAGACAACTGAAAGTTCAAAACTCTTTAAAAGGCAACAGCACACACAACACATGGGCCTAAAAGTTATTCTTAGGCTGTTGAAAAAGTCAAGTCTAACTCTATGGAGGAAGTTTTCCCCACCAAGATTCAAATCTCTGTCTGATAATTTCTTCCTATTTTCCACAACACATGCCACATGAAAGATGCCATCATACTAAAAGATGTGCATGTCAAAAAAAAAAAAAAAAAAGCATGTTAAAGGTATTAACTACTTATTCTGGACATCAGCTGCATAAATAATCTTCAAGAACCACGGTACCCAAAGGAAGCCCTTTCTGCAATTAAAAATTAGTATAAAAAAAAATTATTTAAAGTAACAGCAAGCATGGAAACAGTGTGCTTTTATGGGGATCTCACTTTAAACTAGATTCTGAGCAACTATACCCCGGCTCTTCTTACTTGAGTTTTATGGATAGCAAATCCCCTGCTGTTCTCAATGCATATGCCTACCTGGTTTCAATTGTGTCACACTGCCCAATGTTCCCAGTTCAGCTCTGACTGGGTCAGTGGTTATGTTGCTCACTGCATTCCAAACATTGTGTATCAGATCACTATAGTTTATTCTAAATTATATTTAATTACATTAGAATTTTATTCCCAATCAGAAAAGAACTACAAATCACAAGGTTACCATGCAGCACAACTTATGAAAATAAATTTCTTTAGTATAAACCCCACTTAATATATCATATTCTATCACAAGCATAAGACATTATCAGGAACTAAAGATCAGTGCTTTCAATTCTCTCTCTGACACACACACACAAAACAGATCTAAAATTACTAATCAGCAGAAATGATCAAAGGACTCACGTTCTTTTTGCACAGATATAACTGGAGCCAAAGCAGCACTTTGGTGCATTTTTGACTCATTTTAATCCCAAACTCTAATTGCTAGACAATAACCAGGTAGTTGAAAGCTACAGTATGAAAGTGCAGTTTTATATCCATCCTTTGAAGCAAAACATGGAGAATTAACACAGGTAATACTTCAGTGTCAAATAAAAAGTGGAGACTTTTTTTTTTTTTAGCTTGCTTTGGCAGGTGCTGTCAACAAAATAGACAATAATATAGTATTTAGGCTTCACTAGGACTAAAAGTGACAAGAAGCTCTACAGCAATTGCCTGCAACACTCACTTTCTAACCATTTGTGCTGTCCTCCATACTCTAATTTAGAACTGCTATAAAGCCTGTCATATTTGATGGGAAATGCCATGAAGCTGCAATATCAGCAGCTTACATCATGAAATGGGATGCTGACTTTCCCTATCAGACTGGGTTTCTTTCCTCTTCCATTTCAAAGCTTCGTTCTCTTTACTCTTTGCCTCCACTTCCCAAGCAAAAGCAGGAGATAATTTGGGAATGGTGCTTTCCTCATATATATATTTTCCTTTTTCTGAAAATGAAACAAAGTATTTGCAGTATGTGGGAAATTTTCAGACAAAACGTTTCCCATTTATGAAAGAAAAATCACATATGCAATCATAGACACATTACGTTATCGTAAGATCCTCTAAGGCATAAAGACACTAAAAGGCAAAATGCTTCCAGGTATTAACCAATGCAAAAGTAATTATCTGGATTCCAGAGAAGTTTTCACACCAGTAGATATGCATATGCCATTACTGTATATACAAATTATACATGCAAATGAGTTGTGATTATTTCCACGCACAATTATCCCGTCTGCACCTGCAAGCATGATATTTGCATATACAAATTAAGTTGGTAGAACGTTGGTGTTTGCTTGGTGTTTTTTAAAGAATACATTGTCCATGTTTGTTTAAATTCCAGTACAAACCAAATATTTTGATTAATTACTAGCACACTCTCACAGTAATGGCAATAAAACACTACCTTGTGTAACTAGCCTGTCTACTCTTCCTTCAAGAAACATAACAGTAGAGCATCAACAAGATACTGAAAGAACAAGAGAGACACTGAGTCACAGCAGCTATATCAAATACTTAAAACTACAAATGAAATTTTAAACATGGGTGAAATGGAGCATTTACTCCTGTTAAAAGCTGGGAAATACTCAGAAACACCCCAATTATCTCTCTGATTCATACCATAAGGCAGGTCCTCTGGTAGGTGGTTTTGACTAGTGACCAGCAAGTACACTCCACACACACCTACTTAGCTGTGCTCTACACGCAGGAAGCCCATTCAGTTCCTTTCATCTCTCCTGCAACTGTTTTACAATAAATGGCCTTTATTTTTCAGAGAGAGACTATTTCATCTTTTCTCGTCTTTACCGTTACATACACAATACTAGAGAATGGATTTACTATGATTATTCGAGAATTAATTCCATAAGCCTACATATAGTGCCAAAGCAAATAATTTCAGTGCTCTTCCTTTTTACTAATAACTAACTCAACCATTATTTCTAGCAGAAATAATGATTTGTGGAAATCAGACTCCTGTAGTCACCAGCTTATTACAAAACAGTTTATTTCATACTTGCAATGTTGCTCATGGAATTGAAGAAAAACCTCTATAGTACAATAAACAGATTATAAAACATTGCATCAGAGCCTGGATCTTCAGCTCATCAGAAATAAAAATTCAGTCCCATTAGCTCCCTCCTTGAAGATGCTCTCTCTTTTACACTAAGCACATTTAGCAGCAGTTTGCTCCAGCTGACCTTAATTCAATCTATTTTTCACAGAAGGATTGCTTCAGGGTTAAAACATTTTTGTTGCTAACCACTGCACATGTTCTAGTACTTGGCCCTACAGATCTTCTATCTTTCTGAGAACATTTGCTTCGCAAAAGCACAGTGGGAGTTATCATTTTTTAAAAACATATAAGATAATTGATTTGTAATTATCAACAGGGAGAAATACCATTGCTTGTGCTTGCTAACCTAATTGTAAAATATATTGTTCCTTTCAAGTCTTAATGTATTGCCTCAAGTGATCACCACTTAGGCACCAACAGGCTAGAGTAAATAGAGTGACAGCAGGAAGTCAGGGAGATAGCATTACCCAGTTCTTGCCGTAATAAATGATGTTCTCTTTCTGACTATTGTTCAGCCCATTAACGCAATTTCCAAAGGGTTTTCCCCCAGTGGGATGCAGACCAGGTGTCAGTGCTTTGAAGCACAATCATACTTTGTAACATAATTTACCTTGCTGGAAATTTTGTGCCATATGCTTAGTTAGATGTGGAGACTGTCTAATTAACACACAAATGTCACTGTGCATGCACCCATGGGTGCACTCCCGTATGCACACGTAGGCACCCACATACGCTACGGCTCTTGCTGTAGCTACTTTCATACTTGAAACCACTTCAAACAACACTCAATACTGAGCTATCTACCAGTCTGCATCTTACTTTTCTGATATTCTCTGTTGAGTGCTCTGTGATTCTTAGGGCAACACTAATCTGAGAGTAACAATTTTCTTACAGCTAAAAATTTGTCAGCATCAGCACCACAGTTAAACTTCAATACCTGTCTTTGTCACTAACAAAGAACGTAGAGGTTAAAATGAACAGCAATTAGCTGGCCTGAGGCAGATGGTACAGGGGCCATACCCTAAGCTACATGAAGTCAAAACAGTATCCACGCTTCAGTATTCTTTGGAGCTGTTCCCTAGGGCATAGTTCCTATCTATATCGTGTCCTTGTTTTATCAGGCAAAGTGCGTCATTAAAAAGTAGGAAAATGTCCACTTTTATTTGTAGCTTCTAGATTTTTTCTCCTCAATATCTCCATTCCTTACACTTCCAGCCTTCATTTTTTGAATCAGCTAACACGTTTAATAGACCTTTCTTTCTATTGCAGGTTCCTATGAGGGCTATGTGAAGAAAGGTCTCCTACAGGATCGATTATAAACATTCCATTTTGCAATCTAAGTTTCCAATTCACCAATAGATAAATGTTTCTATGGCAGATTTCAGGCCATTTTCAAACAGTATTATTTCAATCCTAAGATGTACCTGTCTGGATTCTTCCCCAAAGACAACTTCTTCATATTTGCATGGATTATCATACAGTATTTTAGGAAGAGATAATTTTGTTTTGAAATCAAGTTCTTATGACATGCTAAAATAAATACAGCTACACAATTTATAGGAATTAGACTTTTATAGACTAGTTTCTTGTTAGGAAATTAAAAATTAAGAAAAGTTAAATTAACTTCATAAATTATTCTAATAAGGCAATTTTATATTAATAGTTATTTTGTTGATAACAGTCTCCTCATTGCTCTGAGGTTGCCATCACTGTACTCTCCCATACCACCAGCAGTTTGATAAACTGAATGCAGTATTAAACTCAAAGGGTGGAGTGAATGTAAAAATTGTCACTAGAGAATCACGGAATCGTAGGGGTTGGAAGGGACCTCAGGAGATCATCTAATCCAACCCCTCTGCTAAAGCAGGTTCCCTACAACAGGTTGCACAGGAAAGTGTCCAGGTGGGTTTTGAAATCTCCAGAGGTAGAGATTCCACACCCTCTCTGGGCAGCTTATTCCAGTGCTCTGGCACCCTCACAGTAAAGAAGTTTTTCCTTAGGTTTGTCTGGAACTTCCAGTGTTCCAGTTTTTGCCCATTGCCCCTTGTTCTGTCACAGTGTCCTACTGAAAAAAGCCCAGCCCCATCCATTTGGTCCCCACATTTCAGGTATTTATAGACATTGATAAGATCCCCTCTCAGTTTTCTCTTCTCCAGGCTGAAAAGTCGGAGATCTCGCAGCCTTTCCACGTTGCATTACTGAGCCAAGAGCAGATTCAAAGTGCTCCAAGTGTAGCACTCAGTAGATACATAAGGTCACCATAGTCATACCACCATCAGACTATGATTTTTTTTGTTGTTGTTATTACTGTACAGAAAATATGCTTAATGCTAAACTTACAGACATCATCTTGGAAGAGAGATGCCATACACCGAGCCAAAACACAGTAAAATCAGCACCCAATTGAAGTTTGTTTTTCCACAAACATTAGAAGGGCTAGAGAGATGCAAATCAGATTCTTCTGATTCAGCTCTTGGTGCTGGTAGAGCAGTTGCCTGGAAAACCACCCCAGCTCCACAAGGCCCTCCCCTATCAAACTGGGGAGGGCCTGTCAGGGTGTGCAGTGGTGTTGGCAGCACACAGCAGTATGTCCCACGAGATTCAGATACTCTGGAGCATGAGGAGGGCCTGAAAAACTGTTGCTCAAGGTCAGGCCAAGCTGAACAGCAGCACTGTTTTATGAGCAACACCAGTTGTCAAGAACATTAAAACCCCACTGCTTTCATCAATTGCTGTGAATTTACGAGGAGTAAAGGAAAGTCGGTTACTAGTAGTTTATGTTCATGTTGTGCTTTCAAAGCCACAAGATGCTTTAAATACAAATGAAACAAGCTGAAGTGCCTTCAAACAGGTTTCATTGTTCCACAGCTCTGCTCGAGGACAGTCTTTTAAACTGGCCAAATGCCCCCACGTAAGGTGTTTCACATGGGCATGCTGAGCATGCTGCTGGTGGGCTCTCACAAGGCTTTCAGGAACAACACGAGCCAGTACACAACGTGCCTTGCTCCCCTCTGAGACCCTCCTGCCTGCTCCACAGCTGAGAAAGACACTCAGGGAAGATCAGAATATCCTGGCCTTTAAGAAGAACAATTAATAGCAAGGTTTAAATTGAAAGGGGAATTCCACAGCACTTTATAGTTATGGACGAGACTACTTTTCTTTCCCTCATTTTGAACTGTGGTTGCACAGAGAACTATGGTGCTCTGGGAGTTTGGGAAGAGCACTTCTCCCAGCCCTGCCACCGTTCAAAGAGAAGGTCCCCCCAGTCACATGAAAAATACAGAATCAAATGGTGGGAGTTGCAATGGAAAAATGTAACACAATTTCTTCATTTCAAAAATCTTGGTATCTGGCAGAATGAAGTGACCTCACATAGAGATTTACATGTTCTTAAAATACCAGTACACCTACACATCTACTGGGAAGTGATGCCTCGTCTGCTTGCTGACCTTAGCACTTGGGTTTTTTCCTGCAATTGTGCTTTAAAGGCAAGTTCTTGGCTGAAAAAACCAAGCAGATGTTAAACTTTATTTTCCCCTCTTCTTTTTTTTTTTTTTTTTTAATCCTAAGAGCAATCAAAAGCTGCTTGCAGTAAGGCATTTAATTTATTCATCTGTAAAGGGCAAAATATACATACAGGCTATTTTTTTTTCCACACTCTACCCTACTTAAGTCAGTGCTTATATACAATACCACAATTTAAGCAAGTTTTGAGTTTTGTTGTTGCCACCCACCCTGGCTCGGGGAGCACCACAGTCCAGTCTCTACAGGCTGCTTTAAAAATTGCATAAAAGCATAGAAGTATTCTTTTTATACACACATATATTTTAAAATATGATCCCACCAAGCCATTAATGTCCGCATGATAAACTAGCAACTTTAGCTTCTGCTATTAATTCAACATGTAACAGCAATTTTAGCCAACACTCAGTAACACTTGGTGCTATAAGTAATGATACAGTTCAAAAGCAGACTCTGACGGCTTAACCTGCACTGACCCAAACATATATAAAAACTCTGGCTTTCATGTTAGACTGTTTGGCTGATGCATCATAGCTACACAGTAAAACACTTCAAAATGTCTCTATCAGTCCTCAGGGGATTCAAAGAACACTTGAGAATTGTTCCCACAGGTTTCTTATAGCTATATGAATGAATAATATAATAATTTGAACAGTCTTTTCAACAATAATTTGAAAATATTCTCTTGATGTTTGTCAATAGATATATTTTACACACATCCCTTTATTTGGTCTTCTCTGCTGACTGAAAACAAACTTTATGCAAATTTAACAAAAATACATTTGTGCTGTCCTGCAGAACCTCCAGTTTTGTCTTGCCGAAGAAAAAGTTTTTCAAGTAGAAATGCTAGGTCACTTAAAATGTAGAACGTCACACTGGATTATGCCAAGCATTGTCATAATTCACAGGCTGCTTCAGTATCTGGAAAACTATATAACTCCTGGTAAGTTTAAGGACCATAAAGAAAGCAGATATACATATAGTAAGAAGTCTAAACATAAAAAGACCAACAGCAGAGGGAAGGTATGATTTTAAGGATAAAACAGGTGAAGCTAATAACACTAAGTAGCAAAGGTTTAAAAATAAAGAGAAGCAAATATGACCAAGATAAAATCTGCAGTCTCTCAAGTGTCTTATAAAAAGGCTTCTCACATTTTCCTTTGGTGCATTCAGCAAGGAAGAGACAGAATCTGAAACTGTGAGTACAGTATGTGGTGGGGCCTGAGCTGACCAGTACAACTTTAAGTAAATAAGGAAGGAGGGACTATTACTACTCCTCTCAACTGTTTTGCTAACATTCACACACAAACATATTCTGGTTTGAAGTTTATGAAATGTCAGATGGTTTATCTTATTACAGGACCATGTACCGAGTTCTGCAAATAACATATTTGGATAGTGCAATCATGTACAGCAAATCATATCGCCAAGACACCACTGCAGAAGAGACTTTGAAACCTAAACTCTCCATTTGACACACATTCATTATTTACTTTGTATGTTGATCTCCTAAGGAATTTTGTATTTGCACCTTCCCACAAGAAGTCAGAATACTTCCTTTCAGAAATGTGTAATTCTTTTCCAATTTCTATTACATTTTTATCCACTTCGTTAGAACTATTCACTTACTTGAATTAACAAACAGTTTGGGATTAACAGTTACATTTTTCTCTAGATAAAATATTAGCCCAACAGTGTGGGATTAACAGTACATTTTTCTGCAGATAAAATATTAGTCCTCCAAAAAAGAAAATGCCTAGTCGAGACACTATAATAAATTCTCAGTTAGAAAATACAGATTTGAAATGCAGCTCTTCTGTTTGCTTTCTCAGATTCCATGACTTTTCACCAGGATACCTGGTCCTAGCACATGGTGAAGAGAGGAACACTACAGAAGAGTATCCTATAGCATTCTCCTCACAGTACCAGACTGGCACAAATTTCTTGACATGGAAAACCACATATCTTCATATGGCCAAGAGTCACAAAACACTCACATGACCTTAGAGAGGTGACAGCAGACAGCTCCAGAAATGGTGAAAATGTTTCACATAATGGAAAAATAACATTCACAGCTCTCCAGTCTCCCTCCCTGCTCCTGGAGGGACCTATGCTAAGACTGCAGCTGGTCAGCACAACCCAGAGAGAACTTCAGAACCCAGACTACAGAGCTGAATTACTCAGCAGCCCCTTCACTCCTTTTGGGGGAGCTGCATTTGAACTATTCAACAGCTAGAGGGTCTGCTCCTGTTCTGAGCTGTTGGTCCTCCTCAAGTTCATTGTTTTAAGATCTGAAGGGGATGAATCCAGATGACATCAACACTGTGCAATAGATGCCTCTCAGCAAAGCGTGTCTGTACATGCAAAATGTATTTAGACTGTTTTCCCATATATAATCCCCTGTTCCTGACACATTCAAGTGATGAATGAAGTCTGGATGATCAGGATCTGAGAACATACTCCAATAAAAAAGAAACCCTCCCTGCATTAACAGCCACACCACTGGTTTCATCTCTGAACGGGACAGTGCAAGCAATAGTCTCAAAAGTCAAGAGCTTACAGAATTACAGAACAGTTAGGGTTGGAAGGGACCTTAAAGATTATCTGATTCCAACCCCCCTGCCATGGCAGGCACACCTTCCACTAGACCAGCTTGCTCAAAGCCTCATCCAACCTGGACTTGAACACTTCCAGGGATGGGGCATTCACCACTTCTCTGGGAAACCTGTTCCAGTGTCTCACCAACCTCACAGGAAAGAATTTCTTCCTAACATCTAATCTAAATCTACCCTCTTCCAGTTTAAAGCCATTACACCTCCTCCTATCACTACCTGCCTTTGTAAAAAGTCCCTCCCTAGCCTTCCTGGAGCCCCTTCAGGTACTGGAAGGCTGCCAGAAGGTCTCCCCAGAGCCGCCTTTTCTCCAGGCAGAACAGCCCCTACTGTTTCAGCTTGTCTTCATAGAAGAGGTGCTCCAGCCCTCTGATCATCCTTGTGGCCCTCCTCTGGATTTGCTCCAGTAGGTCCATGTCCTTCTTGTGATGGGGGCTCCAGAACTAGATGCAGTACTCCAGGTGGGGTCTCATGAGAGCGGAGAAGAGGGGTAGAATCACCTCCCTTGACCTGCTGCCCACGCTTCTCTTGATGCAGCCCAGGATACAGTTGGCCTTCTGGGCTGCAAGCACACATTGCTGGCTCATGTTGAGCTTCTCATCCATCACTCCCAAGTCCTTCTCTTCAGGGCTTCTCTTGATCCAAGCTTCTCTTTCACATGGACAGGAGCAGTTACTGCTCTGGGTAACCCTATTCTTCACCTGCATTGTACCTTCATTATGATGAATGTTCAGCTGAACAGATGTAAAAATATTTTAGAAAGACTTTCAAGAGAAAGCTCTTATTAAAACTCCTAAACTGCACAGTGTGTGGAACAATAACACTGTCTGCCTGAAAATGTCATATCCTTGTCTGAACAGCCCAATACCTTATGTGCTCTGAATAAAGATAGAGATGTAATTGCTTTTCTTGTTACGACTCACTTGTGCATCATAGATTTTTTAATATCCTGCAGAACACATGTATTGTGGGAAGGAAGCAGGTGACAGCAGTAAACATATGTAATGTTATTTTTCTTTATGATAGATATGAGCAGGGAAGTCTAAATGATGGCTTAGGTTTTTAATAATCAGCTATGGAATCTTAGGGGGAAAGCGTGCATTTTGCCAAGAGCAAAATCATTAGAACTTTAACTCCAGCCATTGTGGGAAATTTCATTCAGCTAATTGTAGCCATTAAGTGACAGGTTATGCAATGAAATTACTTCAGCCTCGTCTATGTTCAAAAACAGGATGCTATCAGCAAAGTAGCTTTTTCTGAGAATGGGGTTTAAAACTGCTCAGTGTTGTTAAAAGTCTAATGGACTGCCATGTAAGAGGAGCTGAGCTGATGCTAAGCAGCTTTTGAAAAACCGTACGAGGAGGTGCAAAAGAGTTGTGAAAGAACTGCAGCTGGTAACATCTTTTAAGTTTTCATATATAAGGAATGCCTGTAAGTACTGTATACTAAATTCTTAAAATGCTGGTGAAGATTTAAAGCCAGTCCACCCTACCTTAGCATTTCATGGACTGCTATAGTAACAGACTGTATGAATAAATAAAAATGTACATTTTTGTAGAACAAAGCATGCTACTGCACAGACATTTTGAAGATGATTTCTAACAGTCTGATTAAGCTTCCCACTCCCTCCTACACACTGTCAAAATGCAATAAGCCCTTACTGCAGGCATCTCCCCTCTTTCATAGCTTTGGTCCAAGCCCTATAAACTTAGGCCTGTAAAAGGGAAAGGTTTACAGATTAAAACCTCCAGAAGGAAATCAGAAGCCTGTTGGTTGAAACCACAGGTGTGCACACTACAGAAAAGCCTGGGATTTCTCCAGGTCTGTTCAGGTAACACTGCCCAATAGCTCCAGTTGGGCCACCAGGCATCCTGGACAAATAGATTCTGATTCACCTGGAAAGTTTCCCAAACAGAAGAAGCATACCTGTCAGAAACATGCAGATCTATAGTAGACTAGCTGGGCAAAGGTGTATCCCTCATTCATGCAGTTAATAGAGTCACAGTGCCAAAAAACAGAGGGAAAGGAGAAGCTGATGGAGGTCAAACTTGAAGCAGTCACCAGACCTCTCAGAGTCCAATGAATGTGCTAGCCTCACCCCAAGGATTCACATACCTAGCCTGTGCACGCAGCACTATCTTAAGGAAGAAAGAAATCCTTCATGTTTCCTGAGGCAATGAAATAATCTGAGTCTGTCTACAATAAGCATACAGAGTATATTAAGGTGTTATTAATTTAATTAAAACAGCTA
This sequence comes from Antrostomus carolinensis, assembly GCF_000700745.2. NCBI lineage: Eukaryota > Metazoa > Chordata > Aves > Caprimulgiformes > Caprimulgidae > Antrostomus > Antrostomus carolinensis. Next base: position 127,894 of record NW_010290356.1, on the reverse strand, counting down.
ATCAGTGTTTTGCATTTGTAAATTATGACCTCAAGTTTCTCATTATTAAACTGGAAAATCAGAAGCAAGAGGCACACTTGTATTGCCAGGATTTAACAAATCTGCCTCAAAGCTCTGCCAGGTCAGGGAGTGGGATCAACCCATTCATTTATATGATGATGCTTCTGGCTGTTGTTGGAATTTCCTTCAGCTGTGAATAAATTCTAATGAAAAAGAAAGCTAAAGCAAATTCTTCTGAAATCCCCAAAGCTCTAGGCTGTTACAAATGAAAAACAGTGCTGATGAATTGAGAGTAAGTTTCAATTCTAACCACATCCAAAGTACATTAAACAAACTGGTATTAAAATATTGTCCTGGGACAGTATGAACTCTGCTATGTACATCAAAACTAAGGAGCATCCTTCTGAGATTAAAGTCTGAGCACAGGACCTCCAAAGGGTTTTCTACAGAAGGACTTAAGGGAGGGCAAACCAACTTATTTTGTTAATCCAGTGCCGATTTTCAAGTATCTGAAGTCATTTATATAGACCTTATTTGGTGGTCCTAAATTCTTGTAGCTTAATCCTTATCAAAGTATTCAGTTACAGTGATCTAAGGCAACTACAGCCCCAATGGGACATGTATCCTGATGGTTTAACTTGCTTATATACATCACCTTCACACCTCTGCCCAATTCCCCAGCTTTCCAAGTCAAACCAGAAGGATCCAAGGCTATATACTGTAGGCACATATTCAGGGTTTTTTCAGCTGTACATTACTAGATAAATCCTGTTAAGTACCTAATAAATGGTTTCTTTTTCTTTCTAGTCAGATCTTGTGGACTCTTCAGTCTCCTTAATAAGTTCTCAACTATTCAAGCCCTCCACTTCAAATGAATGCACAAAGTTGCCTCTTCAGGATCACTAAAAAAGTCAGTCCATTACAACCTGTCTTCAGGTTTAGACTTTTCTTCTGCAAAATCAACTTCATAAAAATTGGCCTACTTGTGAAAGCACCACCATGTGGTACTACGCCCATGTATTCTCAGTGTGGGTCTAAGCCCCCCTGTTCTATGTAGGAAAGGCCATCACAGCTTTGGACTACGGCTCCACCCTGTCTCAAAAAGTGAAAAATTACAGCCAGTTTTCAGGCAGTGCCAAGTACAGAACAACATATCCCCAGAATACTTCCCCATCTCTACTAAATTTCAGCTCATGGACTTTTGCAGTCACTGGCCTCCCTGTGCTTTATAGTCTGGAAAGCAGTTTTCTTCCCCAAATGTTTCTTAATCTTATGTAAATTTTTCACATTTACAATATTCTAATGTTATACAATGAAAATGGAAATTTTAAGAGAACTTTAAAGAATTAGATATGCAGATCAAACTGAGAATAATAAAGAAATGAAGATTTAACTTCATTAGGGTTCTTGGAAAAATATAATTTTAAAATATATTTCTTTTCAAAATGAAGATTCTTTCAATGAAATGTTTCATATACAGAGGACAGCATTTCTTGGTCAGAGAAAAGGCACACAACTGGGTGAGAGGGTTACTTTACTTTTGCAAAAAGTCCTGCCTTTGCAGATAAACAGGAGGTCACACCTCACGTTGTGTCACTCCACTAACTGTACTTCACTTAAAAATCTAGTCTTTAGTATTCCACGTTCTACCTTACCAAACACAAAATGTAAAAACACAAAAAGGAGAAATAGTCAGGGGGAGGAGAAGGTGGGGGAATAACCTTTAAAGCATGCTACCCTGGTTTAAAAAAAAAAGTAAGTCAAAAACCATTCCCTGTAATCAGACTGGTAAAAACCAACAGCAGTACACTACCATGCCCAAAAATAAAGACAAAAATGTTAAAAATCAGTAAGTTTTAGTTTCAAGGCTTGGAAATACCTTAAGAAAATAAAGTTTAAAAATTGGGTTTAAATGCTAAGAACTTCCTTGTCAATGCTAGCGGGAACTAGAATCATCCTGATTTAATTCCCTTGAATTTCAGAAAACTAATAATGGTTCTAAATAATTAGAAACAGTTATTACATTAAAATTCATGATACATACTGATCAGATCATATTAAAATGAAAAGAATAATTTGAATTATTTACACAAAAAAAAAACCTCAAAGTGAGATAAATCTATGGACCATAAAGACAAAGAAAAGAATTCCTGTAATATTAACAGCTCATTGCACAAATAACTTTCATAAATATTAGTTATGTCTGAATTGCATCAAATAAAGAATTTACACAAAAAAATACCCATATGTACTTATTGCAATAAAGTCATTTAATGCCTTGGCTATCTTGGTTAAAAACTCATTTTTAAAATACTAGATGCAACCCAATGATTTTTTTCATTAAATGCAAAAGATTCAGTATATTACAAATTATCCAAGACTACGATGTGAAATGCTTCTGTGACAGCAGTTTTATTTAATATTCATTGTCAGCTTCTCTGAGGATAGACTGAGAACTAATAAATTCAGAATGTATTAGTATGATAATACACTACACAGTTTATATTTAGTGGTTTGTACTAGCCATAACACTTAGTACAAGGCAGGTACATGGCATACTAAATATTAGATATACAAAATATATTAAGATATTAAACTAGATATTAAAATATTCCTGC